>NW_021634560.1:0-37484 GCF_004799145.2 Neltuma alba | reverse complement strand
AGAGAAACTGGAAAGTACAATTTTTACCAAATGAAGTATAAACTTCCATGAATTAACTATATGAATTAAGAAGGTTTAAGTTTATATTTATATATTTTTTTCTATATAGAATTAAAAAATCTTTAAATAGAGACTTAAATCAGCTTAATACAATTTTTTCCATAATTTTTTATGAACTTTCAAAGTTAGACAAAAATTTGAAATTTATTAGTGAGCAGTAACCTAAGAAACAAATTTGAAATTTTAACCTACGAGATTATTTTGTGATCTTCTTGAATCGTAACTCTTCAGGAAGTGTACTAAAGGGAAAAACTGGAAGGATGTTTTACTCATAAGTAATTTGGGTGTTATTGCCATAACTACTTTGGGAGTTATGATCTTATAAGCAAGAAAAAATGATTAGTACTTTTTTTGCATTCCCTCATTGTTCCTTCATGCATATTGGATATATAGCAACATCTCCCATTCAAACTTGATGGACTAGATATCATGGGTTTAGCTCTTTTTCTCTTCCTTCTTTCATATAAGTTCTTTGTCATGACTGCATAGGCATGATGTCTTCGTTTAGGTGTTAGTACTAGAAATCTCTTTTACAGGACTAGTACAAGATAGCTTTTATGTGTAGCTTGATTTTGATATTATGCTTCAAATGTCTTGGATTTATCCATATACACTTTCACACAGCTAATCTAATTCCTCTCATATCAATATAAGACTCAGACTATTTTTCTCATATGTATACTATTCACACTTATGAAATTACCTAAATAATATCATGAGAGATATGTCTCAAACACCAGAATAGGTGTATATATTTTTGATAATCTTCCTTTCGCCTATATATTATTTCAATATGTATCAGTTGCTTTCCTAGCATAATACCTTGGACCACATTTGTTACTATCATAGGACATATGCTAAAGTAGTAGTCACTGACGCATACCTTCATGATACTATCAAAGTCAAAGGATATCATTGGAAGGATTATGCCTTTGTAGGACTAATGAACCTTGTCGCTAGGTAATCAAAATTATACTAGGAAAAATGTAGCAAGTGAGGCAATACCTAGGTCATTCTTCTCAAGGAGCCTTAAGTTGGATATCAATTCTTAACAATTCACTTTAATGATCAAATTACCAAGGTAAAAGATTGAGTTTCAGAATGGAGAAATCAAAGCAAGAAACAAATTCAAATGAAAGGTAACAGTAAAGGTTTTAAAATGCAAAAGAGATTCAGATAAGAGATAGTAGTTCCCCTAGCTATTCATCCTTCCTTCCTTGTTTAATCTCATAATTTGGAGTCTCTTAGAGTCAACCAAATGGATAGATTCAGCTACTACTCAAATCTGTCTAAACACAGGTCAATAACAACTATCTTACTGGATTCATTGTCTTGCTCTGTAGAGAAGGAAAATCAATTGACAAGAATACTTAAGAAGCAAGTTGCAATTCTCTAAGGATGACCACAATTGTGAATCATCAAAATCATTCAATCAAAATTCAGAATTATAGAACAACAGTCCAAGTAAAACGAATTAGATCTACAAATTAACAAAGAATCCTCTATTCAACTGAATCAAAGGACACAACTCACATCTGAATGTTCAATCAGATCTAAATTCAAGAAACATAAATCTAATCACTCAACTCTCATTCTAATCACAAATGTTCAACTGATACAAATGAATCTTAGAATAGAAAGTAGAAATCAGATCTGAAAAGACTCCCTATTTAGCTCCATGAACTCAGGTCAGCTTCATTACTAGGAGAACTTGGGAATTCAGCCACTCATGCTCTGAATTGCAGTAGAAACAGCAAGAATCAATGAAAGATTCATAGATGATCGATGGAAGATGATGGATTTGGACGAAAATGGGAGAGAGAATTGAGAGAAGGCGGAGAGAACGAGAAAATCAGTGATCTGGAGGGTGAAGAACTGAATCTGGGCTCTCCCGTTTGAGCGTGCGACTTTTGTATTTAAATCTGAAGTTTTTCATCATCCGCCACGACGCCTTATGATATCCATCGCGGCGCCTAGCCTATACAGTGTCGTTTCAATTAGTGATCTTGAGCTTCTTGTGAAACTTGGTATGTCGTGGCGCCTCTGATCATTCGCCGTGGCGCCTATGACCGAGAATATCTTTGGAAATCCGCCATGGCACCTTCAACTATTCATCGTGGCGCCTATGACAGAATGGCAAGAATGCTAGTGAAGCTCCCTGAAATTCGCACCAAACAAGGATCAAAAGTACACACAATAAAATCACATAAAATCATGCAAAAACACAAAGAAAACCTCACAACTTCCTTACCAACTCTTATGCCAATAAAAGCTAATTATACCCAAAATATGTAAATATAAATGGCAAAAGCATGAGTTTAGGGCTAGAAATATATGCAAATAATAAGGCTTATCAATTCCCCCACACTTAGCTTTTGCACTCCTGGGCAAATCAGGTCTAAACATAATGTGAAAGAGAAGGATGAAAGATAAGGAATATGCAAGCTCAAAAGTTCAAGTTACAAATGCAACCAACAATGATTCTTTAACCAACATCAGTCCATGGAATATTCTAATGCAAAGAAATCAAGCAATGATATGCGATTTAATCTAAGTGAACAAAATATGGAAAACCACACAAGGGAATCAATATATCACTCAACTCACAAGTGTTTAAGGTTCTTTCACTCAATTCACTTGTTTAAATGCTCTATCATATGCTTGTAATAGCTCTACCTCTCCACCACTCAAATACATAAGTACTCAAGAATCAAGAGGACTTTTGTGGCTTGTAATATAAGGGTAGGAAGGTAATGCACAAGAATGCATATGAAGGAGAGTATGAAGTGTAAATCAATGGGTAGAATTCAATAGCATTAGCAATGTTTAATTGAGGGTTTAACTTCTTGATCTTGAACTCTAAAGCTGTAAAGGTGCCTTTATTCCCACTTTCTTTTCCTTTCTTGCTTTTTTCATTTCTTTTCAAATTTTCTATTTTCTTCTTTTTTTTCTTTTATATTTTGCATCCTTTTTGTTGTTTCTTTTCTTTTCTTTTTATTTATTTTTTTTCTTTCTTTCGCACCTATGCACAAGTATGCACTTTCTCATATCAATCCATCAATTGAATCCATCATAATGCTAGTGAATTCTAAAAGGAATTAATGAAATGAAATATGCATCCTTGTAGGTAAGAGGTTTTATAAATGAGAGTGAAATGAATGGAAAATTCAACTAAAAGGCTCAAATGGGTAACAAGAGATAAATCATGTAGGGGTTGGCCATTTGGTCTAAGTAGCTAATTTGAATGAATGCCTCAATCATGTTCAAGAGTACTAATGTTACATGTAGTCTTGATTAAGAACTAAGACAAGTTCTAGAGAGTATAAGAGACAAGTGAATACACACAAAGGAAATAAATATAAAGGCCCAAAAAATCCTTCCAACTAGGCTTTGTCTTCCATATTCATTCACTTCGGTTAAAGAACACATCATGCTTAATTTCTATGTATTAGAAAATTTCACTTTATGATATTAATTTCCAAGTCAAAATTAATCACAAATGTAACATCAAACCCTTGAAACAAGCTTAAACTTCAAAAAGTTTTTGAAAAACTGAGGTTTTTACAAAAGACACTGAACACACAAAAACACAGCATTCACTCCCCCACACTTGATTCTTGCATTGCCCTTAATGCAAATATGAACAAAAGATAAGCAAGGAAAAGTGGGGAAAGGAATAATAGACAAAAACAATGGAACACACAAAACAAACTGAAAACAACTTACACTTGCTACTGGTCATGCCCCTCCCCCACACTTATTCACAAGTGAAGTTCAATAATGATAAAAGTCAAATAAACATAGACTAAGGTATGTGAGGCAAGAAAGGGGACAACCTGAGATTATGGTGGATCAAAATTCTCCTTGTAAATTTTGAGCAGGTGGCCATTAACCTTGAAAGTCTTATCACTCATCTCATCTATCAACTCTATCATGCCAAAATTGTGCACTTTAGTGACCAAGTATGGTCCTTCCCATCTAATGCTCAACTTTCTAGGTTTAAATGTGAACCGTGCCTTGTACAATAGCACTTTATCTCCAACCTTGAAAGTCTTCCTTAGAATTTGCTTGTCATGAATCATCTTTGTCTTCTTGTAAAACCTGGAATTCTCATAGGCTTCAAGTCTCAACTCTTCAAGTTCCTATAGTTGCAATAACCTTTCTATGCCAACAGAATCAAAATCAAGGTTACATGCTTTTACAACCCAAAGAGACTTATGTTCAATCTCAACTGGTAGGTCACACATTTTACCATAAACCAACCTATAAGGAGACATGCCTATGGGGGTTTTAAATGCCGTTCTATATGGCCACAAAGCATCATCTAATCTAGCACTCCAATCCTTCCTAGATGGTTTAACTATTCTTTCCAACACCTTCTTGATTTCTCTATTTGCATTTTCAGCTTACCCATTACTTTGAGGATGATAAGGTGTGGATGTCTTATGTGTCACACCATACTTAGTGAATAACCCTTGCAGTAATTTATTACAAAAATGAGTTCCATTATCACTAACTATTGCTCTAGGGATGCTAAACCTAGAAAAGATGTTATTTTTCAGAAATTTTGAAACAGTGGCAGCATCATTCTTTTTGGTTGCTATGGCCTCTACCCATCGTGAAAGATAATCAACTGCAAGAAGGATGTGTATAAAACCCATAGAAGGAAGAAAGGTGCCCATAAAGTCAATACCCCATTCTTTAAACACCTCACAGAAAAGCATTGGGTGTTGGGGTAATTCATGTTTCTTAGTTAGGCTACCAAATCTTTGGCAAATATCACAATTCTTACAATACTCACAAGAGTCTTTAAAGAGTGATGGCTAATACAGACCAGCTTCTAATATTTTCTTTACAGTCTTTTGAGCACTAAAATGGCCTTCACGAGTTTGAGAGTGGCAAGTATGCATGATGTCTTGGAATTCTTCATTTGGCACATATCTTCGAATGATTTGGTCGCTGCATACCTTCCAAGGGATTAGAGGGTCCCAAATATAGTGTTTAGACTCACTCTTAATCTTCTGCATCTGAAAATGAGACAATGAAGAAGGGATTAGACCAGCAACTAAAAAGTTGACAATGTGACAATACCAAGGTTCCATGAGAGACAATGCAAAAATAGAACAATCCTTAAACTCATCACAAACAAAATCTAAATCAATTACTCCCCTTGTAGTTTCTGGTAAGCGACTTAGATGGTCAGCCACCACATTTTCTACTCCAAGCTTGTCTTTGATGTCAATATCAAATTCTTGGATCAACAACATCCACCTTAAGAGCCTCGATTTGGATTGTGGCTTGCTGAAAAGATACTTAACAGTAAAACGATCAGTGAAAATAGTGACTTTACAGTTAATTAGGTAAGGTCTAAACTTGCCTAATGCAAAAACAATAGAAAAGAGCTCCTTTTCAGTAATTGTATAATTAGTTCGAGCTTTATCTAGTGTTTTTAAAGCATAAGCAATAACTTTGGAAGCCTTACCATCTTTTTGTCCCAGAACTGCACCCACTGCATTGTTAGAGGCATCACAACACAATTTAAATGGTAAATTCCAATTAAGGCAAGTTAAAACAGGTGGAGAAGTCAATCTGGATTTAATCTCATCAAAAGACATTTTACACTCATCACTGAAATCAAAGGAGGCATCTTTTTGTCGTAATTTGGACATTGGAAAAGTCACTTTACTAAAATCTTTTATGAACCTTCTATAAAATCCAGCATGGCTTAGGAAAGATCTAAATTCCTTAAGATTTGTTGGATAAGGTAAAGATGAAATTACTTCAATTTTTGCCTTGTCTACCTCTATTCCCTTTTAAGAAATTAGGTGACTTAGAACTATTCCTTACTGGACCATAAAGTGACATTTTTCAAAATTCAAGATAAGGTCCTTTTCAACACATTTAGATAGAACTTTTTCCAAGTTCACTAAGCATTCATCAAAATTATTTCCATAGATGGTAAAGTCACCCATAAACACCTCAATCCCATTTTCTAGCAAATCACTAAAGATGGATAGCATACACCTCTGGAATGTGCCCGATGCATTGCAAAGTCCAAATGGCATTCTTCTATATGCAAATGTGCCAAAGGGACAAGTGAATGTAGTCTTCTCTTGATCTTAGGGTGCAATGGGAACCTGAAAATAGCCACTGAAACCATCAAGGAAACAATAGTGAGATTTACAAGCTAATCTTTCAAGCGTTTGATCTATAAAGGGTAGGGGAAAGTGATCTTTTCTTGTAGAATCATTAAGCTTCCTATAATCAATGCAAACACGCCAAGAATTCTGTATTCTAGTGGGGATTAATTCATTTTTTTAATTCCTAACCACAGTGATTCCACTTTTCTTAGGAACAACTTGAACTGGACTTACCCATTCACTATCTGAAATAGGGTATATAATACTAACACTAAGTAGCTTTGTTACTTCCTTTTTAACAACATCAAGTATGAGTGGGTTAAGTCTTCTTTGAGGTTGTCGTATGGGCTTTGCATTTTCATTTAACAAGATTCTATGAGTGCAAATTGAAGCATTAATACCTCTTCAAAACAGCAAGTAATTGAGATTCTTCAAGATCAGTCAATGAATTAGAGATTATCATCGGTAGTCTTTCATTTTTAGCTAAAAATGCATATTTCAGTGTTGATGGCAGGGGTTTAAGATCTAATTCAGGAGGCTGAACTACTGAGGGTATCATTTTCTTGAGCTCTAAGGTAGTGCAATTATTTTTAGATTGCTTCAAAGTTTGAACACCAAAAACTGTAGTTGTGCCTTCATCTTTATGTGAGCAACGCTCCTTAATGGGTCCTTGTAATAATGCATTTAAAACATCTGTAAATCCATGTGAAAATTCAAAATTAGATGCAGCATAGTCTTGAGGAATTCCAATTTCACAAGTAAAAATACATTGCAAAAGAGCACTCCCCATGTTGCATATTTCAGCAAATTTGGTTGGTGTCATGACTAATTTCCTAGGTTTGGGAGCAGATACACCTTGCATGATTTCCAAAAGATATTCTAGTTCTACACAATTAAAGAAATTAAGACCAAGTGACTTGTAAACAGGATTGGAATACAAAATATGATAAGAATTTACAGAAAAATCCTGTTGTTTAGAAAGTTCAGCTTCATGCTCCTTGAATAGGGCTTCGTCCATGAGAGTTGGGCTAGCCTTGTAATCATGATTCTTGTGCCCTTCACCTTCCTCTTTTTGTACAGGAATTGATTTACTCTCTTATGCTGTTGAGAAATCTACAAGCAATCTTCTTGCAAGTTGTTCATCACTTGACAGTGTGGAATTAACATGAATTGAAGACTTAATGGATGAAACTGAAAACAATTCACTCCAAGTGGAAAGCCAGCCATCAATTTTAGAATCAATGCTAGACACATCATCTAGGTGTAAAGAAAAAGAAGATGAAGGAGAATATATGGAAGAGAAAGAAACGAAAGAATCTTTAGTATCATCATTGCTATCATGCTCAAAAATAGATTCACACTCATTTTCAAGTGACAAATCAATCATATTAAGCCCCAATAGAGAATAATCCTCATGTGGATGTTTCATCATCTTATACATATTAAATTGAATTTCTTGACCACCAAATTCCATTTTTATAATCCTATCTCTCATGCAAATCATGGTATTGGCGGTTCTTAGAAATGGTCTACACAAAATCAATGTGCTTTCACTTATGGCCTCATTAGTCATATCTAGCACATAAATATCAGCAGGAAATACAAGGTCTTTTACTCGGACCAAAATGTCTTCTAAGATTCCTTTGGGATTCCTAATAGACTTATCAACTATTTGCACTAAGACACTTGTAGGTTTCATGATTTCAACTTCCAAAGCATAGTAGACAGAACTTGGCATCACATTAATAGCAACACCTAAATCTAGCAAGGCTTTGGAGATGTGAAATTTACCAATTTAGCAAGGAATGGAGAAAGCTCCTGGATCTTGGCATTTCACAGGTAATTGAGCTTTAAAAAGAGTTGAAACATTAGGGCCAACTTGCACCAATTCATTAGTTTTAAACTTCCTTTTATTAGTGCAAATGTCTTTCAAGAATTTTGCATATTCAGGCACTTTCTTCAATAAATCCAGCAAGGGAATATTAATTTCTATTTTACTAAAGAAATCTAAGACTTCTTTATTCTGTTTTTCTTTTACAATCTTCTGCCCAAACATAAAAGCTTTAGGGAGAGGTAGATCTTTCAAGCTTACCTCTTTACTTTTACTTCCCGGTTTGTTGCTCATGTGTGAATCTTCAACTTTATCTTGCTCCATCTTTTCTTTGTCATGGTTAGGCTCTAAAATTCTTAAAGAAAATTGCTCTAAGTTCTCTCCTAATAGTGCTTCATGGACTTCTTTATCAACCTGAACTGAAGGACCAGCTTGAGTTGTGCAACCTTCAGTAGTTACACTTTTAGATCTGGCTTTCTTTCTTCCATGCAATAATTGCTTCTCTCTTAAGCTTTCAGATTCCCCACTTGGTGGTTTCTTTTTCTGGACAGAGTTCCCTCTAATGTAGTGATCTTCCTCCAAGTCAGATTCTTCATCATTCTCATTGAATGTCACTTTCCTTCCACTTCTCAAATTTATGACATTCAATGACTTAGGATTAATCACAGTATTAGAAGGTAAAGCTCCATTTGTTTTTGCTTGAAAACTGTTGAAATTGTCTAAAAGTTGGGTAACAAAGTTAGACAAGCATGAAGCCTTTGTCTCCCATTGTTCAACTCTATTCTCTATAGCAGCCATCCTTGCATCAGATGCAGTAGTATGCTTATCAATTCTGTCCATTTGAGATGCTATAGCACTAATGTTAGCACTCATACTGTTTATGCTTTTCAACAAGAGGGTCATATCATCACTCCTTGAATTACTAACTTCTTGAGCAGTTTGGGAAGGAACCATAGCTTGTTCTGAATGTTGACGTTGCTGGAACTTATTCTGCATGAACCTTTCCTTGTTGTTCTCTCCTCCTCCCCATCTAAGATTAGGATGATCTTTCCATCCCTCATTATAAGTGTTGGAGAAAGGATTTCTCTGCTAATATTGACTAGATCTTTGTTGATACATGGCTGCCGCTTCTTCAAACTGAGTAGGGCAAGATTCAGTCCAATGCATCATCGAACCACAAAAGTCACAAGAGGGAGCTACCAAGGCTTGTGATGTTCCCACAGCACCACATTGTTTACTTGACAAGAGTTGCTCCATCCTAGTCATTCTCTTGTCCATCTTCTCTGACAAGGCAGCAAATTGAGAGTCGAAGTTAATAGGATTTAACCTCAAAATCTCATTAACAGATTGGTTATCCCTTGTGCTGAACTGTTGGTTGTTGTTAGCCATCTTCTCCAATAATTCCCATGCATTGTGAGGAGTCAAATCAAACAGCGAACCATGGGTTGCAGCATCTATTGTGTTCTTGTGATGAGATAGCAAGCCCTCATAGAAATATTGGACTAGATTAGACTTGCTGAAAGAGAGCCTTAATTGTCGTTCGCTTAGAGGTTCTCGCTCAAAAATTTATCCAAGCTATGCAGTACAGTGCAAACTCGGGTCGTTTCACTTTTGGGAGCCTTTATTAATTACCTAAGCTAGACTAAATGCCATGCAATGCAATGAAATGGGGTTTTGGGTTTTTTTTAAGATTTAAATGAATGGAGCCTAAACTAAATGCAATGAAACAAACCTAAGATACTATATTTTTGGTGTTTTAAGATAATAATGATGGAATGGAAATGAATGATAGGAAGTCTCTTGAAAATGGTTTTGATAGCAATCATAGTTCACTTAAAATATTGGGAATTTCACACAATCATTAGGTTTTCTTAATAACAACCTCAATAACTCATTGAGTCCAAAGCTTACATTAATAACTCATTAATGAAAACTTTGTTAAGCTTCCCTAATGTGTAATTCTGGAATGATCATGCAATTGGCTCAATGTAACACAAAATCAACTCAGTATCAAAACATAACCATGCAAGATAGGAGAGAATCATGAGAGTTACAATAAGCATATATGCAACTACATATATTTAAGCACAAAGTTCAACATTAATCAATCCAAATTACAAATGTAATCATTAACCAATAATTACAGTATCAGTCCCAAGTTCCTAACTAAGAAATTACAACTCCTAGACCTAGAAAGCCATAAATCATAGCTAAAAATTGCAAACTGAAACTAAACTCCCCTTTGAAGCTTAGGAACTTAAGCCACACCACCATTCTTCAAGAGTTGATAAACCCTAGCTCTCCATAGCTTCAAGAAAAGCTCCAACTGAAGTGAATCCGTTAGCCATGGTAGCTGGGAGTGGAAGGAATTGAGATGGAGTGAATGAAAGATAAAGGAAATGGATGGGGAAGAAGATGGAGGTGGAGAGGCAAGAGGATAGGAGAATAGAGGTGTTGTAGGAGATGGAATGGAGTGTATGGTTGAAAATAGGGTTTCTAAGGGTTTTAGGGGTCCATCTGGGTCGGATCATATGATTAGAAGCTCCATTTTCGCGTTCTGATCCGGATCTGGCGTTGCTGATACGAAGAGTTCGCCGCGGCGAAGTAAATCCTTCGCCGCGGCGAAGCATGCCCAAGAGGAGCTCCGCCTAATCTTGTGATTTCGCCGCGGCGAAGCTGTAAGTTGGCCGCGGCGAACTCTGCCCGAGAAACTACTGGGGAGATTTCAATTTGGCGCCGCGGCGAACTCTATTAGTGCTGATACTCTGATCTTGTGTTGTGTCATCCTTTGGTCTTTGATCTTGGCTCCAATTCTCAATTGTCCTACAATAAAAAGCAACAATTTGAAGCATCAATTGTCCTAGAAATCAACTGAATACAATTAATAACCAATTATGACAATTTTAACCTAAAAAAGACACTAACTCAAAGCAAGGACTCTTAATCTAAATTAAGCACAATTATCATCAAAAGGAGCCAAAATCTATGATAAATACCCTTAAAATGATATGAAATAACATAGAATAATTGGGCTAAATCACTTGCTGATTTGATGATTTGGACATTTAGAAAGCATGGCTAGAAATCTCGTCCAATACTCATACAAGGTCTCTCTACTATCTTGTTGAACTCCATAGATAGCCTTCCTCAATTTAGATGTCCTTGATGTAGGAAAATACTTCTCCAAAAAGGCCTTCTTAAGTTGTTCCCATGTAAATGTTGTGAAGTGTTGAGGTAGACTTTGCAACCATTCCTTAGCATTTCCTTCTAATGTGAAGTGAAAAGCTCTCCTTAGCACATCCTCCAATTGAGCACCATGAGGCTTCATAGAGGAACAAACAGCATGCATGTTTTGAAGTTGTCTATATGGATCATCCCCTACAAGACCAAGAAATCTTGGTAAGGTATTAATCAAGGTACCCTTAAGTTCGAAATCGGCTTCAAAGTTATAAAAACCACATAGATCACAATTCACACTTGAGTTATTAATTTCTCTAATGCTCCTATTCTCCTCATGTCTATTCAATTGAAGATTAGCATTATGAAGAACATTTTCAGCTTGTCTTCCATTTTGAGGTTTATTTACAACATCACCTCTCTCAGTTTGAGCATTGTTATTATCTTGATCCATCACAAAATGATTGTCTACAAACCCTCCTAAAGTAGATTTAGATTCAGAGAAAGAGCAATATTCAACTTGAGGAGAAGGTTCACTCAATATAGATTGCTTACTAGATTCAATTATTTGTTTGGTTTTCCTGATTTGCCTTAGAGTTCTATTGATTTCCCAATCAAAAGGTAAAAGGGTCTTATCCTAGGACATGCAACTAAGGAACAAGAGGAAAGACTAAAAAAATAAATGCCAAAAAGCAAATAAACAAAAGAAAGAGATCAAAGAAAAGCCACAAAGTTAAGAGGGAAGTATGTGTAATCTACCACGGAACTTGCTCAAATCTGCCACAGGGTCTATTACAGAGACAACTCCTAAGCCAAATTTGGGTAGGCGCTGCAGCACTTGATAAAATCAACTGCAGCTCTTGTCACAAAATCACTACTGTTAAGGGCGCTGCGGCGTCTGGTGAGATCCATCACGACGTCTTCTGTAACATCTAGACTTTTAGGCCTAGAAGTTCCAAAAATAGCCTAAATTAAATAGGTTACCAGACCCCTGTGAGCAGAAGTCCCAAAGATGAGAAAGGAAGTTAAAGCAGTTTCAGGGACTAAACTGCAAAGTAAAAGTTTTCAGGGGCTCGAGTGTAATTAAGGTTAGAGGCTCCAGTAAAGTCTCGAAGGCCCAAAAAGAGAAAAGAGGCTAGATACAGGCCAATGGGTAAGTTAGAAACCTCAAAGAGATGGTTCTATGAGGTTAGGCTTAAGCAGGGGTAAAACCGTAAATTCAAAAAGTTATGACCAGCAAGGGCAAAAATGGAAGAGTGTACAGAAAATTCCAAGAAAATCCCAAAAAATGGGAAATAATATTCTAAGACTCTTCTATGAAGAGAAAAGATGAAAATACCCCTGAGGCAGCTTAAATGGAATTTATGAGGTTGTGACCGGTAAAAAGTATACCGTTTGAGGTAATTATTTGAAATAGCAAGAGACCTCAAAAGTGTATACAAAAAAGGAGGTTAAAGGGTTGAAAGGTTGTACTAATTTATAAAATTAGTCCCGCAACCAAAAGGCCAGTAGAGTGGCTTTAAGAAAGTAAAGAGCCGGTTTTGCCGATAAAAGGGTATTTTAGTAAATGAATTTTATGCAAGGCTTAAAGGAAGTGTTATGGGCTAAGAAAATTCATAGATACTCTCTAAAATTAAAGAGAATTTATGGATCTGACAGAAAATAATTACAGAGGCCAGAGCACTGTAATTAGAGAAAAGAAGTTAAACCCGGAGTAAAAGTGCACCGATAAAGTATTAATCAGAGTCTTGCACTTTACTTGGGCCACAAGTCGCCACTTGTCAAGCCTTTAATGGATGGTAATTAAAGCTTTTCAAGTGTCAAGCTATCAATGGAGAGGATCTTGACTTTGGAATTTAATTACATTATGATTTAAGTTAATTAAGAGAGAGGATTAAGATTAAGTAGGCTAATGACACTTGGCATAACATTAATGATGGTTGGTGGGATATTTTGTACACATTAATGAGCTCATCTCTCCCCTAAATGAGATGGGAATTTCGTGCAAGGCATGAAGAGAGGGAAAAAGAGAGAGTTTTGAGGGGAAACCAAGAGAAAGGCATCAACTTTGGTCATACAATCAAGGTTCAAGGTGAGTTCTTGGCTCTAGATGTGTTCTTGCCTTGGTTTCTTTCTCTTTTATGGTTGAAAATATGTCTTCTCTCCCTTTTGATGGCTGGTCGAAATGGTTGATGAGTGGGGAAGGGAG
Source organism: Neltuma alba (assembly GCF_004799145.2). NCBI lineage: Eukaryota > Viridiplantae > Streptophyta > Magnoliopsida > Fabales > Fabaceae > Neltuma > Neltuma alba. The sequence continues at coordinate 24,067 of NW_021634560.1, read as the reverse complement.
TTTGGTTGTTAGATCTTGCTAGAACACCTCAAAGTATGGTAGATCCAAGTGGATCTATGTGAAAATTGGAAGAATTACGTGCTGATTTGATGGCTTTTTCGAATTAGTTACTGTTCATATCTGGTTCTGAAATTTGGCATGCTTAAAGTACACTCTATGAGCTTTAAATCCATGGGTAGAACACTCTATTTGGATATGTGTACGATTTATGGTGATTTTTCAAAGTTAGGGTTTGAAATCTGGAAACAGTGTTGAACTTTTGGGAGATTGTCGAGTTCCGTACAATTCTGGTACTGTTCAGCATAGAATTGGTTCCTGAAACTATTTTTCCTTTAAATTTAACTTAATTATATTTCAGTGAGACTTGGAAGCACTCAATTTGGATTTTTCTAGATTTAATTATGAATTTTCAAAGTTGAGCAAAAATTCTGGAGATTCTGCGTGAACAGTACCCGCGAACCAAAATTTCCAGATTTGATATTCTTGAATCTAAAGCCATCTAAAGTGGTCCTAATTGATAGGAAATAGATCATAAGGATGTAAAATGATAAGATTTATATTAGAAAATTAGAAAGAAAACCCTAAGACTAAGAGAAAGGGGTTGAGGTTCAAGAAAGCTAGTCTTGAACTTTATGTAATCTAATGGTCCTAATGGATTGTGTTCATCATTATGGTTATGTTTAGGACCTTTGAAACATCCAAGAGGATGTTTAGTGATGTTGAACGAATGCCCACATGGTTGGAAAGTCAAGGGAGTCAAAGGAAAAGTAAGAGGAAAGCTTGAGGTGCAAGGTAGTGAACTTACCCTTTATGTGCTTGACATGGTATGCTTATGTGTTGGTTTGTATTTGTTGTTTGAATGATGTTGTGACATGATGATTGTTGCTGGAAATGCTGTTTTTAATATGTTCCCATGGCCATGCATTTTTATACCAAGCATAAAGCATGATGGCATGTCACTAGTTAACTTAAATTTATGAAAAACTACATACCATACACTAGCATCCATCTTGTGCATGTATGTGGTATTGTTTGCTACTGAGATTCCCCCGAATCTCACCCCCTCCCTAACCAACCATTTAGGTCAATCAATGATGGGCACTAATGGCATGAGAAGCAAGGAGAAGAAGTGGAGAATTATTAATGCAATGATTGATATAATATTCAATGTATAATTCTCCTATGTTGTAAGTTATGTTATGAATGCCATCAATTCAATGTATATGCTTAGGATGTTTATGGCATGAATGAAAGTATATGAGTATGAATGAGAAAGATTAAGCCCATGCTATGTATGTCAAAGAAATAAAAAGAATTAAAGTAAGGAGATATTAAAGGATAAAACGTAGGTCCTGAAGCAGTTAGTTTTGAGCTTCAGTTTGACCTATCAAATGAATGATTTAAATCACGAGATTTGGCAGACTTATAGTGCATATCCAAGCTTCAAAATGAGTGGTAAATCACCTCATTTGGATGTGTATACAATGAGATATGAATTTTCGAAGTTAAGGCGCAGAATCTGGAAAGTCCAGATTTTACCAAATGAATATAATTTTAATCCAATAAACTGTACGTTTTCAGTGAGGATGAGTTCAGTTGAATATTTTTCCCTTAAAGAGCATTGAAAGAGCTTTCTGTAGAATTTTGGAACACCTCCATACGATTTTTCTAGAATTAGTTATGATTTTTCAAAGTTGGACCTGTAATCTGAAAACTGGACAGTGAACAGTAATTTTCCGAAAATTAACGTCCAAATTGAAATTTTTAAGTGTAAGACCATCCAAATGGTCTGGAATGGTTCTAAATGAATGCTAAGGTATTATATAAGTAAGGTGTGACATTTTTTGGTATCAGAGCAGAGGTTCTGGCATAAGAAGAAGAGAACTATCTGCAAGAATTCAGAAAAGCCCAGTTCAGGTTAGAGCTAGTAGTGGAATACTAGCTAAGGTCCAACTAAGGTTATGGATTGGAGGTGAATGCTCTAGGGAAAATAAGTAATAAGGATCTTTAAATGAAGTTGGGGTCCTCTGTTAGAAAGGTACAGATAAAATGATGATAAGGAGTTATACGCAGAGGAAGGTAGCCACTGTGTAAAGATAAAGAGACTTCCCTCTAAAGAAAAGGGATAATGGCTCATAAGTCAGATAGAGGTATGAGTCTAAACCCTAGAAGAAAAGGGTTAAGTGGCAACCTAAGTTAGATACAATTACTGTAGCCTTGATACAAGGTTAAGGCAGCACGATCAAAGTAGTTATCTTTGATTCCTAAATAGATATAAAAAGGTTAGAAGAGCTAAAGATTAATTTCTGCCACTGGTAATCCCTGAGGATAAGGGAAAGCAAAAGTGCTAATGGCCCAGAGTTGTGAGCCAGACCCTTCCTTTATTGCTTGAAAGGAAGTAGTTGACTTAGTTGGGGATTACAGTGAGGCTAGGACATGGAAGTCCTTCAGGCAGCAGTTAAGGTTACGATAAACAAAGCTAAGTAAAACTAGCAGAAGTAAGAGAACGTATGTTTTGTCATGATGAACCAAAGAAATGGTGGCGAATAAGAATTCTGGTCATGACGAATAGAGATAGTGACTCTCAGATGCTGAGGTGGTATCTTGGCACGACTTGATGGACTATGAGGTCCCTGAGAGTAAGACTGATAGAGATCAAAGAGAGAGTTGTAGCCACTATTTAAAAGCTATCAGATTCCCCCTCAAGAGGAAGAGTAATGATGAGTTGAACAAGATAGTTAGGGGTTGAGTCGGTACACCACTAAGAGGGTGTAGTGGTCACCTAAGCTGGGCAAGCTCTTAAAGCCTCGTTAGAGATGGGGCACTATGATAGAGTAGCTATCTCAAGTTCCTGAATAGATAAATAGGAACATGGAGATAGTGAAGTCAAGGTAGATAACCCTAGTAGAATTCTTAGGGATTAAAAAAAAGAGAAAGAGGTGAGAATGAGACAGATAGCCATGCGGGGAACTAGCATTATGAGATTGGCATGTTCCTGATGATGTTAAGAGATACTCAGTCATGTGGGGTTAGGTTGAGAGGCACCCTTTCCAAGGGATAAGTTCTTGGCCAGGAATCTTCCTAGAGAAAATAGGAATTGGTCCTCCAAGTCAGAATTGACACTGCTCTAGATGGAGCAAAATGCCCTATCGATCAGGGAAAGGGAAGCAGCCGAGGCAAGGCAAGTGGAGTTGACCTTACCTAATGGAAGCACGACTAGCCAAGAATAAAGCTAGGCTTAGATGTACTTGAGCTTAGCAGAGTACTAGAGTAAGCAGAAAGAAAAAGAACCTCAAAAGTCCTCTCCCTATAACTTCCAGAAGCAGCTGCGAACAGAGAAAGAGGCTCCCTCTTGTAGGGATAAGATGTCGAGTCGGCATGCTATGGACATAGCAATCAGTAAGAGCTTGCACTCCTTGCATTAAAATGTCAGAAATGCATGTTAGAGTATGCTCATACTGAAAGATAAAGCAAAGGAAAGAGAAGTTGCATAAGTCCTCTCTCTGTACCGTTCTAAAGTAGTAAGAGACGGTAAGAGCAGCTGGAGGAGTAAGAGAACTCCTAAGACAGATTGGCTTAGGCACCTAAAGAGACGAATAGGTAGCCTAGGGAATTGACAAGAGGCTTAAGAAAATGGTATTGGTTCTTGGAACAGTTTTGGGGAATTATTAGTATGGTGACCAATTGAGTGGAGATGACTTCACTTAGTCCTATGGTCTAAGTCTCCTAGAGATTGGTACCTATTTGGGAAGATGAAGACCAGGGACAAGTTGAAGATGTGGAAACCTCCTTCAGTTGTAAACCAGTACTGAGAGAGTACCCATGATTTCCTTCCAGATAACCTTATCATTAATTAAGCTGGATTCAATTTCCTTCCGATTAATAGAGGAAAGCCAAAGTTATAGGTGTTGGAGCCATAAGACCTGGAAAAAGAGACATTCAGGCTAGCTCTAGATACAGGAAGAACCCTTGTGACACAGAGACAGACTGAGTATTGACAGGTAAATCCTTAAGATAAGGAGAGAGATAAGAATGTAAGCTGAACAGACCTGACTAAAGGTAGAATAAGAAAGGCCTAAGATAGCAGGGTACTAGGGTTTGAGCCTATCAACACTATTTAGTTAAGTGTGCTTAGGCAAAAGTAACCTAATGATAGGTAGCAGTTGGGAAGTTCAGGCAGAAGTCCTTGACTAAGGTATAAGCAGAGTATTGGCTCAAGCAAAGCCCGGTATGAGAGAAAACCTAATTAGAAAAGTAACGGGTGACTAGGATTGGTCCAATTGAGATTATGATAGTGAGGTGTTTTCTTCAAGGGAAATAGATATAGAAGAGAAGTAAGGAATGACAAAGAGTAACCTGAGAGATAGGTAGTCACTACTAAGAGACTCCCCCTCAGGACAGGAATGGTTGGGCTAAGAGAGCTTGACCAGAGAATGAGTCAAAGTTGTAAGACGCCTCCTGAGGGTAATGGCTAAGAATATGGTAAGCCAATAAGAAATTGGAGTCTAGACCCTAATAGGGAAGCAGGGTGACAACCTAAGCCTCGCGTAATTAGTTAAAGGTGCCTAACTGGAAGGTCACACAGCGGAGATGTTTTAATGATTAATGCCTGCTGTGTAGTATGGTCACTTTATGACTAGTATTTGACCATAGAAACAAATGGTTAAGGATACAATAAGCCAATCAGAGGTATAAGTGAATGCCCTAGTAAGGGAACTGAATATCAACTTGTACCTTAAGTAATCGATATGACCTTGATAGAGGCATGGTAACAGAATGAGATGTTTAAAGCTTGTTCAAATCCCTGAATAGAGGTGCAAATTCCTAAGGGATAGTGAACCAAGAGGGACAGAGATTATATGACAACGAATGAAAGGTCAATGATGACATTAGTGCCAGACCTAGATACCGCACAGCAAGATGATTAAACATTTACTATTTGATGTGATGTGATGAGAATATAGTGATCAATACCTGACTAGAAGAATAATTGGTCAAGAGGTAAAGAAAGTCAGAAAGAGTAAAGTGAGGCAAGATCCCTCTTGAGGATAGAGATGAAAGGAAATGAATAAGAACATGATAGTGGATGGTTGCGTTGGGAACTGATAAACAAAGAGAGATAAGTAAGTTCCTTGTGATACCTAGAGCTCGATGATGCTTAGATATATGATAATGTTAAGGACTAAAACGATATTCTTTTATGTCTCTAAGGTATCCAAGAGTGTGCAACCATGGCAATTAGGCCATTAAGGAATCTAAGAAATGAGATTCCTATAGATAGATGCCACTGCTTATAAGATTGAGTAATCTAGTAGAGAGGCTCCCTTTGATAGGGATATGGTATTCGAGGAATGTACCCTGGCCGAGATTGCATGAGGAAAGTCTTGACCATGAAGTACCTCTCTAAGATTGGGAAGTGGTTCTCCGGATCAGAGTGACGCTGCTCTAGTAAGAGTAAGCTATCCTCTGAAAGAATGAAACAGAAAGCAAGTGGTTGAGTTGATGATGCTCCAGTTAAAGCAATCTGTCCTCCCACAGGAAAAGCAGAAGTAGCCGAGATAAGGCACAGGAGGACCTTACCCCAGAGAGAGAGAGTGAAACTAGTTTAAGACAACAGAAGTGTGATATGCAAACAGATGCTCCTCGAGCTTAGTAGGGTACTACGGAATACTGAAGGATAATGAGAATATAAAGATATAAGTCCTATCATGATGATTGTCCAAATTGTTAAGAGGCAACAAGGACTATAGAGTACTAAGACAAGGCAGGCTGGCATTGATATAATAGCAAGTTAATGGGCTCTAGAGATGAGCCAGTGCCTAGGGATTCAAAGGCACAAAGAAAAGAAAGTGACTTAAGGAAGCTAAAACTAAGGGCTAAAGAAATATGGAAAGGCTAAGAATTCCAGGAGTTGACAGAAAGAATTGAGTAAGGCCTAAGAAGACAATACTGATATCTGTGATTAGTCTTGGGGAATAATCAGTCAAGTTACTAGCTGAGTGGAGGTGACTTATTTTATTACTAACTCTATGGTAGAGTCTCCTAGAGATCCTAAGATGGCTCAGATTGATGATAGTATTCCAGGGTCATAGTGGATCCTAAAGAGGCTTACGGTAGAGCGCAGTAGCTCTCGAGGTCATAGTAGACCAAGCCTAAGAGAAAGTAGCTGAGCCATAAGGGTAAGAGTACAGTACCTCTTTGGGAAGACAATGACCAGAGATGAGTTTAAGATACTGAAATCTCCTTCAGCGGTGGACTAATATAGAGAGAGTACCCTTGACTTGTCCCAGACATGTCTATTGTCGTTTAGACTAGGCTCAATTCTGTTCTAGTCAATGAAGGAAAGAAAGGAGATATGCCCTTAAAGTAAAGAGGAATGGCAGGGTATACAGCAAAGAATAGATAAAGGCTGTATTAAGAGAACCCAAAATGCCATGGTATAGTAAAATACCAAGAAGACAGGTATACTGTCGTGGTATTATAATGAAAGAATGAGCCTAAAGTATCAGAAGAATGTGAGTAGTGGTGACCAAATGCTTAAAAGCAAGGGCCATGCTCATATGAATGACAGAAAAGTTTAGAACGACGAGTTATGTAAGTATGAAGCCCAGGGTGGAAACTCGGAAATGAGGTATAATGAAAAGATGAAAAGGCCAGAGTTAAGTATAAGTAGGGATACTCCCTCAGGTAACCTCTCATTAAGGGTAAGAAAAGGATTTGACCCGAAATTTCGAGGACGAAATTTTTTTGAGAGGGGAGAATTGTAACATCTAGACTTTTAGGCCTAGAAGTTCCAAAAATAGCCTAAATTAAATAGGTTACCAGACCCTGTGAGCAGAAGTCCCAAAGATGAGAAAGGAAGTTAAAGCAGTTTCAGGGACTAAACTGCAAAGTAAAAGTTTTCAGGGGCTCGAGTGTAATTAAGGTTAGAGGCTCCAGTAAAGTCTCGAAGGCCCAAAAAGAGAAAAGAGGCTAGATACAGGCCAATGGGTAAGTTAGAAACCTCAAACAGATGGTTCTATGAGGTTAGGCTTAAGCAGGGGTAAAACCGTAAATTCAAAAAGTTATGACCAGCAAGGGCAAAAATGGAAGAGTGTATAGAAAATTCCAAGAAAATCCCAAAAAATGGGAAATAATATTCTAAGACTCTTCTATGAAGAGAAAAGATGAAAATACCCCTGAGGCAGCTTAAATGGAATTTATGAGGTTGTGACCGGTAAAAAGTATACCGTTTGAGGTAATTATTTGAAATAGCAAGAGACCTCAAAAGTGTATAAAAAATGAGGTTAAAGGGTTGAAAGGTTGTACTAATTTATAAAATTAGTCCCGCAACCAAAAGGCCAGTAGAGTGGCTTTAAGAAATTAAAGAGCCGGTTTTGCCGATAAAAGGGTATTTTAGTAAATGAATTTTATGCAAGGCTTAAAGGAAGTGTTATGGGCTAAGAAAATTCATAGATACTCTCTAAAATTAAAGAGAATTTATGGATCTGACAGAAAATAATTACAGAGGCCAGAGCACTGTAATTAGAGAAAAGAAGTTAAACCCGGAGTAAAAGTGCACCGATAAAGTATTAATCAGAGTCTTGCACTTTACTTGGGCCACAAGTCGCCACTTGTCAAGCCTTTAATGGATGGTAATTAAAGCTTTCAAGTGTCAAGCTATCAATGGAGAGGATCTTGACTTTGGAATTTAATTACATTATGATTTAAGTTAATTAAGAGAGAGGATTAAGATTAAGTAGGCTAATGACACTTGGCATAACATTAATGATGGTTGGTGGGATATTTTGTACACATTAATGAGCTCATCTCTCCCCTAAATCAGATGGGAATTTCGTGCAAGGCATGAAGAGAGGGAAAAAGAGAGAGTTTTGAGGGGAAACCAAGAGAAAGGCATCAACTTTGGTCATACAATCAAGGTTCAAGGTGAGTTCTTGGCTCTAGATGTGTTCTTGCCTTGGTTTCTTTCTCTTTTATGGTTGAAAATATGTCTTCTCTCCCTTTTGATGGCTGGTCGAAATGGTTGATGAGTGGGGAAGGGAGTTTGGTTGTTAGATCTTGCTAGAACACCTCAAAGTATGGTAGATCCAAGTGGATCTATGTGAAAATTGGAAGAATTACGTGCTGATTTGATGGCTTTTTCGAATTAGTTACTGTTCATATCTGGTTCTGAAATTTGGCATGCTTAAAGTACACTCTATGAGCTTTAAATCCATGGGTAGAACACTCTATTTGGATATGTGTACGATTTATGGTGATTTTTCAAAGTTAGGGTTTGAAATCTGGAAACAGTGTTGAACTTTTGGGAGATTGTCGAGTTCCGTACAATTCTGGTACTGTTCAGCATAGAATTGGTTCCTGAAACTATTTTCCTTTAAATTTAACTTAATTATATTTCAGTGAGACTTGGAAGCACTCAATTTATGGGTAGAACACTCTATTTGGATATGTGTACGATTTATGGTGATTTTTCAAAGTTAGGGTTTGAAATCTGGAAACAGTGTTGAACTTTTGGGAGATTGTCGAGTTCCGTACAATTCTGGTACTGTTCAGCATAGAATTGGTTCCTGAAACTATTTTTCCTTTAAATTTAACTTAATTATATTTCAGTGAGACTTGGAAGCACTCAATTTGGATTTTTCTAGATTTAATTATGAATTTTGAAAGTTGATCAAAAATTCTGGAGATTCTGCGTGAACAGTACCCGCGAACCAAAATTTCCAGATTTGATATTCTTGAATCTAAAGCCATCTAAAGTGGTCCTAATTGATAGGAAATAGATCATAAGGATGTAAAATGATAAGATTTATATTAGAAAATTTAGAAAGAAAACCCTAAGACTAAGAGAAAGGGGTTGAGGTTCAAGAAAGCTAGTCTTCAACTTTATGTAATCTAATGGTCCTAATGGATTGTGTTATCATTATGGTTATGTTTAGGACCTTTGAAACATCCAAGAGGATGTTTAGTGATGTTGAACGAATGCCCACATGGTTGGAAAGTCAAGGGAGTCAAAGGAAAAGTAAGAGGAAAGCTTGAGGTGCAAGGTAGTGAACTTACCCTTTATGTGCTTGACATGGTATGCTTATGTGTTGGTTTGTATTTGTTGTTTGAATGATGTTGTGACATGATGATTGTTGCTGGAAATGCTGTTTTTAATATGTTCCCATGGCCATGCATTTTTATACCAAGCATAAAGCATGATGGCATGTCACTAGTTAACTTAAATTTATGAAAAACTACATACCATACACTAGCATCCATCTTGTGCATGTATGTGGTATTGTTTGCTACTGAGATTCCCCCGAATCTCACCCCCTCCCTAACCAACCATTTAGGTCAATCAATGGTGGGCACTAATGGCATGAGAAGCAAGGAGAAGAAGTGGAGATTTATTAATGCAAATGATTGATATGAATATTCAATGTATAATTCTCCTATGTTGTAAGTTATGTTATGAATGCCATCAATTCAATGTATATGCTTAGGATGTTTATGGCATGAATGAAAGTATATGAGTATGAATGAGAAAGATTAAGCCCATGCTATGTATGTCAAAGAAATAAAAAGAATTAAAGTAAGGAGATATTAAAGGATAAAACGTAGGTCCTAAAGCAGTTAGTTTTGAGCTTCTGTTTGACCTATCAAATGAATGATTTAAATCACGAGATTTGGCAGACTTATAGTGCATATTCCAAGCTTCAAAATGAGTGGTAAATCACCTCATTTGGATGTGTATACAATGAGATATGAATTTTCGAAGTTAAGGCGCAGAATCTGGAAAGTCCAGATTTTACCAAATGAATATAAATTTTAATCCAATAAACTGTACGTTTTCAGTGAGGATGAGTTCAGTTGAATATTTTTCCCTTAAAGAGCATTGAAAGAGCTTTCTGTAGAATTTTGGAACACCTCCATACGATTTTTCTAGAATTAGTTATGACTTTTCAAAGTTGGACCTGTAATCTGAAAACTGGACAGTGAACAGTAATTTTCCGAAAATTAACGTCCAAATTGAAATTTTTAAGTGTAAGACCATCCAATATGGTCTGGAATGGTTCTAAATGAATGCTAAGGTATTATATAAGTAAGGTGTGACATCTTCTTTCGATAAACCTGATAAACAAATTTCCAGCAGCTTCTGACACTTCTCACACCTTCACTCTTGCAAATTGAACCCTTTACACAATTGTATTAATTTTCCTACTAGAAGAAGATCTTAAAAGCATAAAAACAATCAACTATCATCAGATTTAGTAGAAGAACAACCAAAAGGAAAAAAGGTTGCTACAACAAGGATTCAAACAATTCATAGCTGACCAAATTGTTTTAACTCCTTGGCAACCTATGAAATGAATTCAAAATGCAACAATAAAGGAAGCAACTCAACAACAATGCACAAAGTGATGAAAATGCAGAAACAACTCAGAAACACTAAAGCTACTTTTTATGTGGTTTTAGTATATATTTTGAAAGGTTTAAATGAAATTATGGATTGTTAGGATATATGAATTTTTGTGCTAAAAGACTTAATTATGGGTTATGAGAGGTTTTGGTTTTAGCATAGAATTATAAACTTTAACTTGTATATATGTATTAGCTCAAGTAATTAATTAAATAGCTTATGTATAGATATGTAAATGTATTGATGTGTAGATTAAATTATTGGATTGTTGGTTGAGCATTAGATTAATCTTGTGGTAATCTTTTTCTTAGTAGACGAGAGGTAACTACTTTCCACTTATTATTGATACTCGTAAGTTGCTTGTGATTGATTTTGAATTATATGGGATTTATGAAATATTACTGAATTGTGATATGAGCTATGAAATTATGTTGTTATTGAAAGTTGTCTTGTGAGACTTTCTTTACAAAATATACACGTGTCTACAATTATGATGATCTCATGTATTATGAATTAATTGGAAATTGGAAATTTGAAATGATTTTGATATGTTGTTGATTTATCATGAATACATTATTTTGAATATTGACATGTGAGGGGTGGCGGATATTAATGATGGGAACTATATCAAAGAGGATATAAGGGGGTGAACTATGTAAATTTGAGGATATAAGGTGATAAGGCCATCAGGTGTACATTGATTGGTCCTTTGGCCCAATTACTCATTATAGGGTATTGACACCCCACTAGTAGACTAGAGGAAAAACCCATGGTCCAGTCTTATGCTATGTGGATTTTTGCTAGTCCATATCACTTGATCATTGAGCTTGTCTAATTACCAGTCATATGGATGAGGATTTAGCCCATGGGTTCAGTCAGAGGATATAAGGTGGGTAGATATAAGCGAGGTGAAAGGATTATTGATTGTACTTTGTTATATGCTTTGACAATATGAAATTTGTTTGAATACTATGAATTTGTAATTGTCTCACTTGACACATCATGCGCACTTACTTGCATGTTTGATAAGTAGGATTATTGGTTACTGAGACTTTTGTCTCACCCCATTGATTTAACACTTTTCCAAGTGATAGTTCCCGTTCATGTTAGTCAGGGAAGGCTTAGGAAGCTTGAGCTACTACTGCAAAATAGTAGTGGTTCCACCCTTTTGATTGTGTTGAATAGATGTATATTACCATAATTAGGCCCATTCCACATACTTTGATATGTTTGAGATTGATTATTTTGACAGTATACTTTTGATAACTATTACTAGATTGCATGCCGGCAGAAGGCCAGAGGCCTCTAGGTATTTGCATGTGATTTTTTTGGTATGAGTTTTGGACCCACAAAAACCTTGACATCAGATGACTTTTGATTTTAGAAAGTTATGAAAGATATTATTTAGTAATTCGTGTTATGGGCTTATGGTTGAAAATGATATTCTGGGTTCATAATGCCCAAAGCCCTATTCATTGTGAATCTTGATTTGCACGAAGCTGATTTAGAAGGACTCTTTTAACCATGATAGATATATTTATACATTGGTTTAACTCTTTTCTATCATGGTTAATCTCGTGTGATTTAGAATGTTATATAACTATGATAGTATTTTTTAAATGCTTTGCAAAGTTTCTTTTCTATCATGGTTAGCTTTTCAATATTGATTAATTTAAAAGTGTAGTAATTTTGTTGTTACAATAGGAGTCTCAAGTGATGTGTTCAAGGGTAAGGAGATGGTGATTCCATGAAGAAATTATGTTATGGAATCATATAGAAGTTACTTGAACCTTATGTATATGTCTTTGTAATTATTATGGATTGTTATGTGTTATTGTGAATTATGTTGGAATATTGTACTAATGATCAAGGATGCTTTACATGTGGGCATTGATTAAAGAATCATGTTCAAGCATGAGTTATGTAATTGAAATGATCATATAGAAGAAAAAGAAAAGAAAAAGCAAGAATGGCATACAAAAGGGATAAAAGTTAACCTTTTAAAGGTAAAGTTTAACTAATGAAATTTTATGCAATTGGATGAGTCTTGAGTTGAAATTTGGCAAACTTGTAGATTATAGTTTCAGCTTTAAAACAAGTGGTACTTCATCAAATTTGAAATTTTACACAGAAAATTATGCCCTTGTAATGTTGGGCATATATTCTGAAAAATTTTAAAATGACCATATGAACAGTACCACTTTAAACGAAATCTGGGAGTGATAGATGAAACATCCTACCTTTAACCCCATAAAGTACGCGTTTGGAATCGTTATGATTCAAGCAATTCACAAAACAAGCTCGTAGATTGAACCTTGTGATTGGTTCTCGGGTTACTGTTTACTAGCTAAATTCTAGATTTTCAGTCCAACTTTGAGCAATCATAACTCTTAGCACACACATCCGTTTTAAGTGATCTACCACTTGTCTTAAAGCTTAGGATGTGTATTTTAATCATGCCAACTTTCATGGGCAGAATCAGTCATTTGCCATACTTATACTCTATTACTATTTTGTTGCTTAATTAGGGATAGCTTATCCCTTAACTTGCACTAACAGTTCATGATTAAGACTTTCCATATATAATACCATTCCATTCATACACTAACCATTCCCTTACATTATCATAGCTAATTACACAAGCCAACATCATTATTTATCATCACATACCATAATGGCACAATTACAACATACATTGGTATATAAAGTGTATAACGTAATGTAATACATTTCTTAAATTCTTTTCCTCTCTTTCTTTCTCCATTTTCTGATTTCTTCTCCCATCCTTTTACACCTAGTATGGTTGGTTAAGGGAGGGTGAGATTCAGGAGAATCTCATTAGCAAACATTACCATTTATGCATGCAAGATGGGTGCAAGTGTATGACATACTTTTGTACACATAACTTTATCATTCATGCACAGTGAAATGCCATGAAAAGTAAGCCAATTCATTCATATTCACATAACATAATGCCAATGTATGCTTAACTAAACATAGCAATCATAATTCAGTAGCATAGCTTAGTCACCTCATGGCATTCATAGCACATACACACATACACATTGATTTACCCCATTATTCTATGTTATTTCATATCATTTTAAGGGTATTTATCATAGATTTTGGCTCCTTTTGATGATAATTGTGCTTAATTTAGATTAAGAGTCCTTGCTTTGAGTTAGTGTCTTTTTGAGGTTAAAATTGTCATAATTGGTTATTAATTGTATTCAGTTGATTTCTAGGACAATTGATGCTTCAAATTGTTGCTTTTTATTGTAGGACAATTGAGAATTGGAGCCAAGATCAAAGACCAAAGGATGACACAACACAAGATCAGAGTATCAGCACTAATAGAGTTCGCCACGGCGAAGATTCTCTTCGCCGCGGCGCCAAATTGAAATCTCCCCAGTAGTCTCTCGGGCAGAGTTTGCCGCGGCCAATCACAGCTTAGCCGCGGCGAAATCACAAGATTAGGCAGAGCTCCTCTCGGGCATGCTTCGCCGCGGCGAACTCTTCATATCAGCAACGCCAGATCCGGATCAGAACGCGAAAATGGAGCTTCTAATCATATGATCCGACCCAGATGGACCCCTAAAACCCTTAGAAACCCTATTTTCGACCATACACTCCATTCCATCTCCTACAACACCTCTATTCTCCCATCCTCTTGCCTCTCCACCTCCATCTTCTTCCCCATCCATTTCCTTCATCTTTCATTCACTCCATCTCAATTCCTTCCACTCCCAGCTACCATGGCCGACGGATTCACTTCAGTTGGAGCTTTTCTTGAAGCTATGGAGAGCTAGGGTTTATCAACTCTTGAAGAATGGTGGTGTGGCTTGAGTTCCTAAGCTTCAAAGGGGAGTTTAGTTTCAGTTTGCAATTTTTAGCTATGATTTATGGCTTTCTAGGTCTAGGAGTTGTAATTTCTTAGTTAGGAACTTGGGACTGATACTGTAATTATTGGTTAATGATTACATTTGTAATTTGGATTGATTGATGTTGAACTTTGTGCTTAAATATATGTAGTTGCATATATGCTTATTGTAACTCTCATGATTCTCTCCTATCTTGCATGGTTATGTTTTGATACTGAGTTGATTTTGTGTTACATTGAGCCAATTGCATGATCATTCCAGAATTACACATTAGGGAAGCTTAACAAAGTTTTCATTAATGAGTTATTAATGTAAGCTTTGGACTCAATGAGTTATTGAGGTTGTTATTAAGAAAACCTAATGATTTGTGAAATTCCCAATATTTTAAGTGAACTGTGATTGCTATCAAAACCATTTTCAAGAGACTTCCTATCATTCATTTCCATTCCATCATTATTATCTTAAAACACCAAAAATATAGTATCTTAGGTTTGTTTCATTGCATTTAGTTTAGGCTCCATTCATTTAAATCTTAAAAAAAACCCAAAACCCCATTTCATTGCATTGCATGGCATTTAGTCTAGCTTAGGTAATTAATAAGGGCTCCCAAAAGTGAAACGACCCGAGTTTGCACTGTACTGCATAGCTTGGATTAAATTTTGACTGAGAACCCCAAGGCGAACGATAACTAAGGCTCTCTTTCACACATCAAGCATACAAGAAAGGTAAGTTCGCTACCTTGTATCCTTAAACTTTCTTCTTACTCCCTTTTGCTTCCAACTATTAAGGTTGCTTGCTCAACCTTTGCCATCTATTTTCCCTTGATGTCTCATGGCCCTAAATGCATGAACAAATCATTTTCATTTGTTTATTAGAACCATGGTAATCAACAATATCAATACTTTGTTTTCTTTGAGCTATAGTAGCTTCTAACTTTTGAGCTTGATTTCCAACCTTTTCTAAAATTAATTTCACATACTATTCCCACAAAATTTTTCATGTAGAATCCATTTCCAAGCTCAAAATAATCAAAATAAAACTCCTCCCTACTCAATTTGTTCTAGCCGAACATAGGGTCTTAGGGCTCAACATTCCACTTTCAATTCTAGTGCTTCCAAACTTGTTTTCTCACCTTTACCCACATAATTTTTCATTTTAAACACATTGGAAGCATCAGAATCATCAAAATCTAATCCTATCCCCAAGATCCAGCCCTGGCCAAAATATTACTCAAGTTACATAATCATGAAGTTTCAACCAATTTCAGCATAAAACCACTTGATTCGTGTTCCTTTCAAGCCTTTGAACATTATTCTAACATCAATTTTATCTTCCCCTACTCTTAAAAATTTTGTGCAGGATAACCCCATAAGGTTTTAAGCTTCCAAAAATCATTAAAATCCATAACCAAGCTCAACAACAACAAGGGTAGTGAAAACTACATCAAAAACCATAAACATATCTTGTTTTAGAGCTTGATCTTATAGATGACCACGTGGCCTTTCTTTTTCCTTCTTCTTTCTCTCTCTAGAAACCATTTTTCCAGAGCTTTCCCAAGGTTTCCATGAGGTTAGGATGAAATTAAGGGAGGGGAGGGGGTATTTATAAAAAAAAATTGAATCTGGGCAGTTGATCTTAAAAATGTGTGGCTTGATCTGGACCGTCCATTTTCTCTTTTAATCTTATGGTGACAAGTGTCCTATGACATCATGCTTACCTCATCATGATGACATCATGCTTACATCATCAATCCACATGCCTTTAATCCAACCGTACACGCGTCTTGCATCCGACTGTACATACGTTTTGCATCTGACCGTACACGTAATACCTTCTTTTCCTATCTAACCGTACACTTGTCTCCTTCATATTCCTTCATCATTAAGGCATTAAAATATGGAGGAAATTAATATAAAATTAATGCAAAATACAACCCGTAGGCATTCCTCCACCTATCTTGCCATTCTACACCGTATGGGGTACTTTTTGGGGTCTTAACTTTCCTAGGTCCACTGGGACATGTTATGGCACCATCTCAAATAAATCCACATGGCATTATATAACATGTCCAAAGAGAGAGTGATGCTCTTCCCTTGTTTTTCCATTAAAATAATTAAAATAACTAATAATATTTATTTCGAAGTTATCTTGACGGAATTCTTTCTATCGGTCCACAGCTCTGAGAATCTATCTCCAGGTACCAATACTATTCACTCATCATGGGGAATTCCTCTGATTTTTCTTAAGTCAAAAGTCAACCTCTAGACATTTGACTTTGACTTTTCCCGTATAGTATGTAAATAGGCTTTAAATTCTATTAAAGCCAACCTCTTCACTTTCTGGGGATGAAATTATTTTCAAAACCTGTGATAATTCCTCAAGTATTTTTCTCCATTTTCTTTTAATTATTTGAGGCCTCCCCACACTTTAAATAATTCATTTTTGAAAATATTCCAAATCAGTCAAAATCCTAGGAATTCCACAATTTCCTTCTAAGGGTATTTTCATCATTTTTCGCCTCATACAGGCCTCTGAACCTTATTCATATTTTTTTGAAATTTTTCTGAAGTATTTAGGCCTTAACCTACTATTTCCTATTTTTTGGGATTTTTTTTTGGGATTTTCAGGCATAATTTTCATTTTTGCCCTTACCAGCCCAAAACTTTACAAAATTACGATTTTACCCTTAGTTTGGCTTAACTTCAACATTCACCTTATTGAGGCCTCTAACATAACCTTTGGCCTACATTTATCTCTATTTCTCAGTCTTGGACCTTGAGACTTAGCTAAAGTCTCTAACTTTCTCTTTTCTTAGTCCCAGAAAACTTTTCCTTTGCAATTTAGTCCCTAGGAATCCCTCTCTCCTTCTAGAGAATCTCTGAGACCTCTGCCTAAAATAGGTCTACAGCTTGCCCATTTCAGGCTAATTTTGGTGCGTTTAGGCCCAAAATCTGGGATGTGACAATGGATGAGCTCTGGATGCCAATAAGTATTTTTTTCTTTAAAGAGCATGTCAAGAGCTTTCCATAGAACTTAGAACCATCTCATTTCAATTTTTCTAAAATTAGTTATGAATTTTAAAAATATGGCCTTTATAAGGGTTATAATGAATAGTAACCCGAATTTTAGAAAATTTAAGGTTCAAATTTTTTTAACTTTAGGCCATAAGAAATGATTCTAAATGGTTCTAATTGAGATAAAACGAGGTATAAAGATAAGATGTGACAAATCCATAAGCCCTTATGGGTATTAGTTGGTAGCTAAGTATGCAAATTTTTTAGATGGAGTGTTACTTATCAAGGCTTAAGGTTACTCCAGAAGCTACTGGAGTATTTATTGGGATTGTAGTCTTTCATATTGAATTGCTCAATACATTAGATACTTTGGTCTTTTTTTTTTAAACTTCGGCCCTATATTTTTTTTGTGTAGATAAATGATTGATAACTCTTATAATAAGAAAATTGTATTTTCAAAATACATATTAATAAATGAAGTTTTCAATGGATAAAAACTCAAATTCTCTTTAATTAAAATGGAACCATAGATTTGTGAAGCAATATCATTTAAATTTGGATAATTAAAATTTTACATCTAAGCATATGCACCTCTTGTGAATCGGACGGGGGAATGCGGTAACTACAGCTCATCTTTCATAGAGCTTCCCTGTCACATCCAGTAATATGACAGTTAGGAATAAGGATATTCCTAAACATTTAAGGGCCAAAAAAGATAACGAGAAATAGAAGATTTATGGTGGAAAATAATTATTATGATTTTCCAAGTCAATTATGAAAAGTTTGACTAATTAAGAAAAATTGGTCAAGAATAATTATGAAAAATATTTTCAAGCCTCATAAACTTAAGTAAAAATAAGAATAATATTCCTTGAGAATTATATGAGGTTGTATAATTGGTTTTATGACCAAATTACCCTTGAAAAAATTACAAAGGAATTTTAAGGGTGATTTAGGCTAATTCGAGCCCTTTTATTTGGAAAATTCCAAATAAATATTTGGAAGGAGAATAAAATCCCAAAAAAATTTCTATGATGCCCCAAGGAATTATAAGAGATTATAAAATTAAAAGGAGACCCTCAATTATCCAGGATTTTTCCTAATTATTCAGAAAAGTGGAAAAATCACTCAAGAGAAGGAAATTAGTTTTCCTTTTTATTTAATTAATGGGAATTTGAGTTTGAGCTAAAGAGGGAATTTTGGGAAGATAAAATTGAGGAGATAAATTATGATCTGACAAAAAATAATTACAGAGGTCAGAGTACTGTAATTATAGAAAAGAAATTAAATTCGGAGTAAAAGTGCACCGATGCACTTTACTTGGCCCACAAGTTGCCACTTGTTAAGCCCTTATTAAAGAGTAATTAAACTTTTCAAGTGTCAAGCCTCAAGTGGAGGAGAGTTTGGAAATTAATTACAATTGGAATTAAATAATTAAGAGAGAAGTTTCAGGAAGGAATAGGTAAGTGACATATGGCATAGCAATTAATTGTGGTAGTTGGGTGGCTGAGATATTTGTGTTGGCATTGAATGAAGTTCATCCTCCCCCTTTCAAGACTCCCTCATTCGGCCAAAGAAGAAAAGAAGAGCAAGTTGGAGTTCTTGAAGAGTGATCAAGAGAAAGACAAGCTATTTTGATCTACCAAGTTAAGATCTAAGGTTAGTAAGTGATTCTATGTTATAGCTTGCCTGTTTTCCTTGAGATTGATGGTTGAAAAATCTTCTTTTTCCTCTTTTGGTTGTTGGCCGAATTGAGCAATGGTGAGGGGAGGGGAGTTTTGTTGTTTCAGCCAAGTCAAGAACTCAACCCTAGGATGAGATTTTCAAAGTTTTGATGCTTCCATGATGTTCAAAATGGGGAATGATGTAAGATAAACCTAGAGAACAAGTGTTGGAAGCATTGAAATCAAAGTTGTGATTTTTGGAAAAACTTATACACCTATTCGGCCAACTTGGTTCTTGAGGAAGGAATTTTCTTTTCTTTAATCCAAGCCCATATTTGGATTCTACATGAAAAATCATGTATGAAGGAACCAAGAAAGAATTTTTAGGGCTTAAGGAAACAAAGCTCAAAAATTAAAGATCAAAGGTTAAAGCTTTAAAAGGCAAGAGTTTAATTGAGTTTTGTTATTGATTTTTGATATGGATTGGTTGGTAATGTTGCTGCCTCTTTTATGGTTTGTGATGTTAGGGTTTGTTAATTGTGGAGAAGAGGAAGAAGGTCAAAGAATCAAAAGCATTTGGATTAAGGTAGTGAGATTTAATTAGCCACTAATGTTAACTTTGCATTGTTATTTATGGCATGAATGCTTGCTATTGTATGGTTGAACTATGATGATTGTGATATGGTTGCTCCTTGCATTTGTTGCCATGGCCTTGCATGTTGAGGTTGCCTATTTATAAGAAGATTAGTTCTCCTATGATAGCTAATGTGAAATGCTTTATAATGATGCATGTTGATGTTTTGGTTGATTGATCTTGCTACTAGGATTTCATTGAAATCTCATCCCCCATATGTAACCTAACATTTGAATCATTAAAAGGGAAGCTGCCAAGTCAAGGGTAATTGTGGTGGTGAACCATGAGGAAACAATTATAATTTGGTTTTGTAAATGTATGATGATGGGATGTTGTAACCCCAAGCAGGATGCTACCTTAGAGCCACGTTTTTATTAAGTTCCCGAATGAATTTCTTTATAAAATTTGGTATGCTTAACTTCATAAGCTTTGGATCAATAGGTAGCACATTAAAAATGGAAAACTATATGATTTTTGGTGACTTTTCAAAGTTAAGGTCCAGAATCTGAAAAAAAAGGTTTTTACCAAAATAATAGAGTTGACTTTCACAAAATCGGGCACTTTTGCATAAGAAATTAATTTCTAAGATTATTTTTTTCTTGAAAGGGCATTCAAAGAGCTTTTCACAGAATTTTGAACCACTCCATTTCAATTTTTTTGGATTAAGTTATGATTTTTCGAAGTTGGATTAGAAAACTGGATTTTTACCACATGAACAGTAAAAATTCGAAAATCAGCGCTTTTTGAGATATTTTTGAGTTTATGACTATCCAATGTGGTCTAAAATGCCTCAGAATAAATTCTAAATTGTGCTAGAAGTAAGGTGTAACATCCCCCATTTATAAGACATGTTCAAATAATATATTCCGTTAAAGATATTCTCATTTTCTTAGTATTATGGTTTATAATTGTATGGCAGTATGCAAGTAAATGAATATGATTCCATGATTCAAAACAAAATATGGAATCTGTTTCGAATTTGAAGATTTTATGGGGTACATTATGAAAAAATGAAATAAATAAGTTAACAAATCAAAAAAGAAGCTAGCGTTACCTATTTAAGCATTTTAACAGCGTCAGTATCTTATACTTTAATTTCATCAATTTATCATCGTCTCGTTAATTTATGTAATACGTTTTTTTTTTTGTTCTCAAAAAAGTTATTATTCACAGGTGTAATCTCTGAAGAATTGATTCAGGCTTTCACTCTATATGGCTGCGACTTTTTACTTCACAATTCTTGAGATTTAAGCTGAGACTTTTGCACAAAGACGGAGGTATATTTAGTTTCTCACAGATTCTGTGTTGGCAAAAGATTTTTTTTTTTGAAATTATGCATCAGCTTTCTTATTATAGGAGTAAAATATATCTCAATATACTTTGTTAGTTTGTACAATTTAAATGATTAAAATATATTTTTTAAAATACATTGTAATATATGATTATTTCTTACAAGCTAAACGCATAAGTGAATATTTTCTAGGGATGAACTTTTCTTGGAATGAGAGAGGGAGAAGTTATATTTTAAAAATTTATATTAAACTCTATCAAATCGAGGTATTGAACGGGTGTCTGGAGTGTTATCTCTGTTGTATCCCTGGTAATTTTCTGAACTTTGGCATAACCCTAACTATCATTTAGCAATAGGTACGACCCCATTTGAGGTTGTGTATAGGGTTACACCCGCTCATCACCTAGCTTATGTTGCTGGTGACTCTTCTAATAATTTAGTAGATTAGACTTGCATTTCTTGAGATCTAGTTTTGCAACTATTGAAACGGCATTTATTGAAGGCTTAGTCTAGAATGATTCAGCAAGCTAATGAGAATCGCTCTGAACAACATTTTGAAGTTAGTGAAATGGCTTACTTAAAGTTGCATACATTTAGAAAGAATTTATTCAATAATTCATCTCTCCATAAGCTTGCTACTCGTTACTTTAGTCACTTCAAAGTTCTAAGACGTGTTGGTGATGTTGCATGTGAGCTCGTACTCCCAGCTGAAACACAAATTCATCCAATGCCTCATGTCTCGTTGCTTAAAAATTAAAACATGATAGCTTTCATACTATCTCTTCTTTCTTTCTACCATCTCTTGATGATAATGGCCAACTTTTGTTAGAATTTGAAGCAATACTAGGGCATAAGATTGTTAAACACCACATTTTGCCAATAACTCAAGTATCAATTCACTGGACATTTTCACAACCAGAAGGTGTAACATGGGAAGATCTTTCTATAATAAAGAAGCAATTTTCTCAGTTCTCCATTGCTGCGCCTCTTGTCAACTCTATCCTTGTGGACAAGGATGTCTTTTAGGGGGGAGAATTTTGATGTACGGGAAATATATAGTATATGGTAAATAAAGCACATGGGTTTTATTGGCTTTTACTGTAATTACTTTACTAAATGTATTTCCAAGTTAGTTACAAGAAAGATACAAGGACACGTGATTTGTTCTAACAAAGAGAGGTATTTAGCATGCACTTCTCCATTTTCATCTCCATTGAATGAAATCACCTTTTTTCTCTGTTTACTACTATCATCAGCAATTTCCAATCAATTCCTGAAAAGTTAAAGTTCATTTTTCACAACTTCAATAATATTTAATCATCATGGAGGACAAGGCAGCCACTACTTGAAACAATAATTCAAATTCAATTCTACCAATTCAGTCATTCAATCTACCACGTTTTTTTCAGATAGAGTCAATCCAACAAGTTATATTTTGTATGACATGGAAGCAATTGTGTTTTCTTTCATGTGATAGCAAGTTATTTTCATTAATTATGGAAGAGAAGTTGTGTTTTATTCAATATATAGCTTGTTGTGTTTAATAAACCTCTTTTTAGTGTGGA
Source organism: Neltuma alba (assembly GCF_004799145.2). Lineage (NCBI taxonomy): Eukaryota > Viridiplantae > Streptophyta > Magnoliopsida > Fabales > Fabaceae > Neltuma > Neltuma alba. Next base: position 1,616 of record NW_021634560.1, on the reverse strand, counting down.
AGCGTGTTTTTTTTAAATATGGTAGCACGTTCTATTTCATGCTAAATAAATTTTGTGCAACAATTTATTTCCGATGTGAGCATCTGATATGAATTTATCAGTAAGGAATAACACTAATAAAGCAAGATATTGCCTATCAAGTGGAGAACAATTACAATAAAACAACTCAAAATAACCCAAAATTCTAGAGCCTTAATTATTATTTGACTCACAACTTGTATGAGTGCACTCTTCAAACATTCCAACGTGCTTGGATGCTAGATATTCCAGAAACAACCCTAGGTGTTGTTCAGCGGCAATATTTCGGTCGTACGTAAATCTACTCATAACTAATAACCTTCTCTATCCTAAACAAACACGATAAATGTAACATCCTTTTTTTATTTAAAGAGTTAGTTGTAAGATAAAGTATATATTTAAAGAGTATACAATGATTTATGTGGAATGTAATTTTTAAAATTTATTCTACATATACAGCAATGGGATATTAGAAAGATCGTGTAAATGAATATCTAATGAAATAACTCACTGAATTGATTATATTAGATATATAAGTAGTGTGTCATGTGTGGGTATTATCTTGAAATTGAATTAAGTGACATTATATTAGGTATTAATAATTAGAAAAACCTCTAGGATTTGAAAAGACTAAAAAAATCACTTAGATAATATTTAAATCTAATCAAATTTTTAATATTTGGATGCCATAAAATAATTACAATTGATTTTTATTTTAGGTAAAAATAAAATAAAAAATATATTTTTAATGACTTAAAACAAACCTAGATATATATGTGTGTATCCTTTTCACTTTCCCACTAGTACGTCGCCGCCTTTCCTCTTGTTTCTATCTTGCTTTCTTTCTCTTATTTTTCCATCTCCTCTGCTGCCTTTTCTCATTCCTATCAACATATACGGACCCTTTAGTTTCCCTCTCATCAATATTCTCTCTCCATCTCCTTCAAATAAGTATATATATAACGCCTCATCAACCTTAATGAATCAAATTCCCCAATGGCACATTGCCACAGTTGCTAATACGCACAATACACACACACACACACACACACATTACCTCTTTGGATCTTCTTTTGCTTTGCCGCATCACTGTCAACACACATGCAAATATATCAAAGTCCTTATCTTCACCTTTGAACATGTATATATGAGGTAATTTCTCTATTCAATGGGAGAGTAGATTTTAAGGTAGTTTGGAGTGAGTAACTAGTTTGGAGTGAGACTATAGAATAATTTTTGGGCTATATATTAATACATGTTTATGTGTATGATTCTTGTAGACGCTCATAGAAAACTTTGGAGTAACTTTGTTGTAATTATCTATAAGATAGAATAATAGGTAACTTTGAAAATTCTTCCATATACAAATGCACCGTATGTGATTGTATTGTGGTGACATTCTCTTAATTTAATATCAAATTATATAAATACATCTATGTGTGCATAATTTAATTCAATAATTGTTTTTTATATTCATGATTTTGTACTATTGATAAACACACTAATTAATCCACAAAAACAATAGTTAAATTTCTTAATAATTATAATAATTAGACTATAACAGTATTATAATTATTTATACTATTAATCTTGGATTT
>NW_021634559.1:0-41130 GCF_004799145.2 Neltuma alba | reverse complement strand
CTCGATAAATTTTTCTTAAGTCGGTGATCTACGTTCCAAGGAAATGCATTGTTGAGTACACAACAGTCAGAGTAAGCCTGGTACTTTAATCTAAATCTTCCATCTTCTTTTGATGCATTAATTGCCAGGTAGTTTAATTTATACATAGGTGCAGTCAAAAAATCAAATCAAAGGCAAGGAGGTAGATCAGAATCATAGCTGTCCCTAGTACATGTTCATGATTATATACTACATAATCATATTTTGTTTCTTCCCAGAAAATTAGAGAACAAGAAAGATATTATTTCCATTCAACCTAGTATAATTATTTTTAAAAACGAAGGAAACTAACCCATTCTTCCTGGAGTAGCTCCTCAAGTATCGTTTCAAGCCCAGGTAGAGGCTCAATAGCATTGCTAGTGCCATCACTTGAAGATTCAAGATCATCTGAGCCACTCGGCAGTATAGAAATTATTTAGGGGGAGAATCTCCTGCTATCTTTATTGCATCCCAATGAGTATCTTTTAAGCACTAATGAGAGGATCAAATCTTGACCATCAGATCTTGCCTCAATCAGGATTAGAAGACCAAGCCACGACCTTATATGATCTAATACACTTAGACATTTATGCAAAACCCAGTAGTCAGGATTTCCCCTCTCATCTCAATGATAAACTACTTTTACAAGATGAGACAAATTAAAACCAACTCACACGATCACATGAAAATGTCATATGACTTGGCGTTTCAAATCCCAATCATTCATGCAAGATTCAAGGTTAAGACTGACTTCTTTCATTCTCACTAGAAATTAGTGATTTAACAGTGACAAAGTAAATACAAACCTGAGGTATCACTTTATCAAGAGTTTCTAGAAGTGGATCTCTTCTAACTGTTTTATTGATAGCTTAATCCTTGATTTTTCTCTGCAAACAATTCAAATGAAAAAATTAACGCTAAATGGTAGTTTTCTCATAGACGCTTGAGTTACACAAAAAGCAAAAAAAAGCTACGAAGCTGAAATCTTTTCCATTTCTATGAGAATCTAACACGAAGATTAACCACTGTGGTTCACTAAATTAAAGACAAGATTGTTTCAAACTCTAGGGATGCAACACCAATGTAGGTGATTACAAAATTTGGGAACGGGGAAAAAAAAGAATCCCTTGTTGCTTATGATTCAAAGCATGGATTTACTCAGTCTACTAGAATAAAATCAGCATTTCAACAGAACAAATCAATATGAAACCAAAGTCCTTTTAAAAAGTTTTGTTGGAAACTTACCGATCAACACTAATAACTTTGACCTTCACTTTATCACCTTCTGTTAAGATGTCTCTGACATCATGAACTAGATCCCACGACACTTCAGAGATGTGTACCAGACCAGTGAGGTGATAAAGGCCTGCATCGTCCTGTGATGTCACTTGCCAACTTTTCCATTATATAATGAAAAGGGAAACTAGAAACTTATGAATTATACATAGCACTTACTTACAGGAAGAGCAAATGAACAAAAGCCCATAGTCCTCAACAGAACCAACCACTGCTTCCAAGACATCCCCAACCTTGACCCGGTCAGAATATCTAGACCAGGCAGCTTCCTTTTCAGAGAAGATCAATTTCCTTTTATCTTCATCTGCTTGAATTACCTAAAATTACAAGAAACTGCAATCATTTGTATATTAAAAACAATCTTGATTTATGTCATAAAAAGGTCAAAAAATCGCAATATAAGATGAAATAGCATATGCTAACACCAAACCGATCCAGTAACTAACGAAGGGAAGCACAGGAAGGAACTAAAGCAGCAAAGAGATCATGTTAAGAAATTCATGTCTAATGGAAACAGAAATTCCGGCTCAGTCATAATTGCATAGTCTCACGCGGGAAAAAATGTCAGTATTTGCTTCCATGGTGAGACAAGGATTTCAGCTCATGACAAAACACAGTTAGCCAGCCGACCAGGATAGCAAAAGATGGGATGGAGGAAAAAAAATGGTGACAGTATTATGTCACATAGAAGACGAGGCAGATACGTAGCACCTTACTTGCTGTAACAGAAGAGGATTGATAAAATAAAGACCTTAAGGTCCCAACGTCACTGATTACCAGAATCTAGCAGGGATGCCCAATCAGGTGCTAATAATGTTTAGTAAGTAAATAGAATACAGCATAGAACAAAAGGATATGGCAGTGAACTGATTAATAAATTACCTTCACAGATATAAGAGAACCCACTAAACCTTTTGCAATGTCCTGGATAGATTTGCTTGGCTCTACAACAAAATATCAGTAACAAGAAGTCAGAGATATACACTCCACCTGCCACTATAATCTTTCAACTTGAAGAGTAGTGTTGAAGACCTATCAATCATTGCAGGATAACAGTATATAGGTACGCAGGAAAAAAAATCTCTAGCATCAAATTAATATTTAATGAAGTTATCAATTCCTGAACTCAATTGACTAATATAGTTTGAATTTGAATTTCCAAAATCATCAGATACTATCATCACAAATATCAATAAATAGCACATAGAAGTGACTGTTACATGGTCCAAAGTAAAACTACCATTAAGATGAGGGCTAAGTCATTTCTAGTCAGTTATCCTGCTAATTGAGCACCAGTATCAGCAGCATAATAAATCAAATATGTAGTGACTTAAGATAGTGATTTTGAATTGCTTATAGACTTTAGAGACTGTAGTTATTATATTTTTAAACTGTCATAACTATATGGGTGGTATTCAAAGATCTCACTTTAATCGATAATTTCTGACCTATGTACTTCCATGCTACTTTAAAATAAGACGTGGACTGGTACCTACGATAAGAAAAGAGTAAATGATATAAACTCAGAATTAATTTACATAAAGGAGCATGGAATTTCTGGGGGAGGAAAAAGAAAATGGCGAAGGAGAGAGAACCGATTGCAGGAGACTTGATGGACGATTAAACAAATTCTTTTCACTTCAATCCATATGAAAATGTTAACAGCAAGGAAAAAGTTACACACATATATTCAGTATGAAGATATGGGTACCTTTACAAGAATGCAGTGGGCTTAACTGTGGGAATGGGAGAAACCCCACAAGAGAATAAAATCGAACTATCAGTCCTCCACCATTAAAGTCTTCAATTCTGCCATCATAGATGAACCCACTATCTTTATATGTCTTTGCAGCCTTCCAATCAGCAGATCTCTAATTCTTTGCAGAAATTAAGTATTAGGCATATGGTGATCAAAACTGACATCAATGCAAAATTAAGGTAGTGGATTAACTTAAAAATTCGCAAGTCACAACCCAAATATTTAAAGAGAACACATTCATATGTTCATTATTTATAAAACTAGAAAGGGGAACACAGTAAATTTACGATTTATCTCACAATGCCGGTATTTTTCCAGAACATCGGCTTCCCCATGCAGTACTGCACCATGTAAAATCTAATTCTTCTTAAATTGTGATCTATCCAAATAACCAGCTGATTGTGTTAAATAATCAATCATGTATCCTCTTAAATCTTGTGAAATATATAAAGCGTTTATATTATAGCAGCTGCAGTTGCAAAGTTGCTCAACTTAAAGTATAAATAATAATATCACTGAATGCTATGCATATTGCATATGACTACAACTAAAATAACCTTCCAAAAGTAAACAAGAAGCTAGCGCTCAGAATGGTAAGCTAACATTTTCTCCATTATATTGTTTTCCGCTCATATGCGAATACTACTCAAATCGTCAAGTCCTCGTCTTTCCGTAAATCGCTAAGTCCTCGTCTTTCCGTTCAAAATCCATGGATGCTTTAATCTCACGCAAGGCCATGAAATCAAAGATAATGGGAATTCTGCGTTCATTGTCTCGACTATTTATATTTCCTTTATCAATTGAAAGAAACCATAACAACCGATTCTCTTTAAATTCCTCAACTATTAGAAACCGCAAAAACTTTCCGTCCAAACAAAAGAAAGAAACTGCAGAACCTTGTAGACCCAACGAAGGTTGTCAATAAGCATTGCCACTAATTTTAGCCCATATCTCTTGCGACTCAAAATAGCCGCTCTCACAAGTCAAAATAACATTCTACGATTAAAATGTTTTCAAAATTAAGGAATAACCGATGACACACCCGAGCCAGGCGAGCGGCGTCCGGTGAGGAAGACGGGTCATCATGGAGTTGGGTCTCAGGATTTTCATCAATTTCAGTATTACCAGAGACGGAGACTTTAGCAGTATAACACCAGTGGTTTCTCACGGCCGATAATTTATGGGCATACTTTGAGAAATTGAATTGATTGGAGAACGGAAAGGAGATTGAAGGTGAAATGGAGACATCGGAGGAAGAAGAGGAAAGTTGTGAGAAGGAGGAGATCGACGGGAAGGAGCTGAGGGTCGTGGCGAACATTGGCATTGTTCTCATGCAAGAGGATGAGCGGAAACAACAGAGGAGAGCTCACTCGCTTCTGTGGAACACGCTGGGGGTTGGGTGGGGATAACGGGCTCTGGATTCGGCCATTTCTTGTGGATTTGAATATTCCACGTCTCCTAAATGAGCCAATAAATTATGCATTGGTTATATTGAAATTAGATACTTGGCTCTAAATTTTTTTTAGGTGAATAGCATCCAATATTGTCATAAGATACTCTTCTAATTTTTAATATAAGACTCATTTAATTAATTTGATTATATTAAAAAAGTTAGGTAAGTTAGTTAATTATAAGAAATATGACACGTTTTTCCTAAAATATCATAATCATATTTCTTAATACCCCTCTTCCTCTCCTACTTAATTATGGTTGAGGGAGTATCCATAGGGATAATTCAGAGAAAATTGATAAATATGATAAATGAGTCTTATATTTAGGACCAAAAGCAACTCAACAATTGGATCCTATATTAAGGACCGATGGAGTAGTTGATTAATTTGAGTAGATTAAGAAAATTAGTTAAATTAATTATTTGTAATAAATATGTATTTTTTTCTTAAAATATCATTGCTAATTATGTATATTAGTTAAAACTACCATTTAATGAAACATTTAACATGTCCCACTACTACAAAGACTTTTTTAAAAAATATATATATATAAAAGGCAAAATTAATTAGGATCTTATACCTAAGACTAAATTGAATGTCAAACTATCTGTTATATTAAAAACCGGAGATATTATTTCCTCACATTCAATACATCTATCACCAAGTGTTATTCTCATTTTTGGATTCACATCAAACACCCTAATCTTATTTATGGAGGTGAACTATAAATAAGATCATAGTGTACTATAAATGAGAGTATAGTGTTGAAAACACTAGAGCGTTTAGAAAAAAAAATATCAAAATACTAGGTACATCGTAAATAAGATTGGAATAATGAACACAATTAAAAAAATAACATCAGGATTATTTTTTTTCAATTTTACGCGCACACACCCATTACCCTTCCCCATGGGAAGAGCTCCCCAACAGACGCACCCCAGGAATCGAAGAGAGAACCTCCACAAAGTTGGGCTTGGGCCGAGATCGTGGTACTAAATGCTACCTTTGCCAAGATAACACCATTAAAGGCCCTCTCTAGCTGAAAATTTTCAAAATGATGATAAAAAAGAGTTCAACACTGCACACCTTGAAGACATTAGTTTGGATGCAAAATGAATGAAATAACTGTGCAACAAAGAAAAAGTTATTGAATATCGAAGCAATTAAAGAAGGTGCCCAATTTTCACACCCGTCGTGCAGAAAATCTCGACCTATCATGGGCTTATGTGAAGGATTTGATCTGATCAAGGTAACTCTTTCCCCAGGGGTATTACTATTTTTTGCACTTGTGATTTCCTAACTTGGGACTGTTTAGAGAACTGGTAGAGAAATATAGGATGAAGGGTAAAAATACAGAAAGCTCTCTAAATCTGAACAAGCCACTGGAGTGAGAATGAAGTTAACTTGTTAAAAATGAGATGCCAAGTTGTCAATCTAGTCACTTTGACTTGTCAACGTAATTGGGAAGCTTGTAAGAGTTAATCCATCAAGCTAGCAAACACCTCAAACCAAGAAGTCAACCTAGTAAAAATGAGAACCCAACTTGTCAGTTCAGTAACATTGATTTGTTAGTGTAAATATGGAATTTGTTAAGAGTTAATCCGTCAAGCAAAACTTCCAATTCAGAATTTAACTTGTTAAAAATGGGAAGCCAACTTGCAGGTTCAATGACAATGACTTGTTAGTGTAAATGCAAAACTTGATAGAGTTTTTCTTTTTTTCTTTTAAATAAAAACTGGATATCAATACTCTCAAAACAAAATTACAATAAAAGACATCCACTTCCTTCATTAATCTCCACCTCTAGGGTCTAAAGGTAGTTACATATCAAAGAGGCGCCAATTAGAATCTAAGCTACTACCTCTGTTTTTTTTAGCATAAGAGCAAGTCTAATATTTAATTTAGTTTTAAATATAAAACTTCAATCCAATTTGTGTCTAATATTTATCTATTTTGCGATCAAGTAATCCTTATTATAATTACATATGTTAAGAAGTTATTATTAATGGGTAATTTAAATACACATGATTAATAAGAATATTTTTAAAAAAGACAATATCTATTTATTACAAATAAATAACTTCCTTAATCTTCTCAAATAAGTTAACTAAGTCTTCTATTAACGACTGGAGATAATATAAGCCAATCTAGCTATCATATCCACTACTCTAATCCCATTCATACTAATTAATATAGTACAAATACACTTGTAATAGCAATCTGACATCATTAATAATAATATCCTTAAAAGGATGGTTGCTCTCGCACCCTCTCAAAGTTACATTCACTGCTTCAGTACAATCACAATAAAGAGTTATACCTAAAACTTTGATTTAACAAAGATCCAGACCATTCAAAATGCCAAGAAATTCCGTAATCATGGCAGGAACCACCACAAGCCTATAATTGAACTCACATATCCACCTATTAGCAGCGTTTTGAATGACTCTGCCACAACCGGTCCTACCATCTCGGCTTGTCCACTTCAAGTTTAACATGGTCCTCTTGAAGAGTTCTAGTAGTAATTAGACCCTTCATAGGCCTATCCGCATAGAAAGCACATCTATCAAGTAAGTCCTCATCCACACGAGTTCTAAACAGACTATCACATGCATTTATCTTTGATAGAGTTAATCCATTAGGTAAAACCTCCAAACAAGAATTTAACCTCTATCAAATCCATTAACCAAATTCCATTCTCTCAATCTAATAGAATGTCACATAAAGATATATTCACCCCAACAGCATTTCACAAGTAGGCAAATTACTAAAACATTCATTACTCATCCCAGCAAGTGTTTCTAAACAAGGACTCATCCCTCTTCCTTCAAAAGAATCATTTTAAACCATCACTAATTTTGATTTTGATTTAAAATTCATTCTAGCTTTGTTGATTAAATAAAATTTATTTTAACTGTGTTTTTTTTTTCTAGGTATAGGTATTCTCTTATTAGAGACAATACTATAAAAAGTATTATCGGGTACTAAATATGGACACATCTTTTAGCAGGGATTTAAACATTAGTTTGTATTTTGTAAGGTATTAACCCTTTTTATTAGACCCAACTCCTGTAGGTAATCATTTTGATTTAACTATTAATGTTAATTATTTTAATTTAATTTACAAATGAGTCAGTCCACTTTTTTACTTGGGCTTTTCTGAATTATTATTAAGCCCAATCAGGGTGGACTTTCGCTAAATCCGAAGATGGGGAGTCTGCAAGAGAGGGTAACGAATAGGAAGAACTGATTTATAAAGCATAGGTTCCATGGGTAATGAAGAATTAAAAAATAATTTTTTAAAAACTGCGTTCTTTTTCTCTCATCTTTCAGTTGCAAAATAATTTTCCGTTTTTTTTAAAATTGTCGTACAAATACAAGAGTAGGAAGAATAATACGGTAATTTTAACTTTCCCGGCCCTCCTTCTGGCCACTGTTCAGTCTATCGAGTTTCAATAACCTAAATTCATTATTTAAATTTTTATATAACATATTGAGTTAAATTTTTAATATTTCAATTGAAATATTAGATCTAAATAGTTTTTTTTTTCGCTATACATAAGTTTCTTCTTATTGGAGGCAATCATATTCGAGACACTGTTAGATACTCCTCCGGTCCTAATTATAAGACCCAATTGACTTATTTGAGGAGATTAAGGAAGTAAGTTAAGTTGGTTATTTATAATAAATAAGTGTTGTCATTCCTAAAATATCCTTGCTAATTAAGTATATTGGCTAAAACTATCATTATTAGAAGGATTATCTTGGAAAAAAATGCATAAATATAAGAGACAAAATGGATTGGGGTCTTATAATTAGGACCAAATAAAAAGTCAAATGAGGTCTTATAATAAGAATCGGAGGAGTACTAAATATAAGTATCTCTCTTAATTCTTTACGTTATGAGGTGGTCACTTGCACAAGAGCTCAAGATTTTTCCAATTTCACATAAATTCTTTAATGACTGTGATAAGTGATGAATAATGATATATATTTTTTCTTTCAACATGTTTCAAACTGGATTGCCAAGTTCTGGATGAAACTTGTTATTAATCCTTAGAGACCCTTTTCCGTATAATAACCTTTGACTATCTTGAAAAATAAAAATTTTCCTTCTAGTTACTTTTACTACTTATGTTCTTAATTTTGGACATTGAAGCTTTAATTGAATGTATATAAATTATATATATATATATATATTAATTGTAATATGCTTTTGCTTTGTTGTATATTGGTTTGTTAAGTGTATATATATTATGTATAGTATATTATATGCAATTTTTAATATAAAAACTAATTGACTAATTTGAGTAGATTAAAAAAATTAGTTAAATTAGTTATTTGTAATAAATATGTGTTGTCTTCTTTAAAATACCCATACTAATTATGTGTGTTAGCAAAAACTATCATTTGATGAAACATTTAACATATATAACTACTATAAGAACTATCTTAAAAAAATAGATAAATGTAGAGACAAAGTGAATTTTAACTCTTATATTAAGGACTGGAGAGAGTATAATGTAGGGAGGCTGCTTGATACAAAAGAAGCCCCCTTCTTTTTATATACTAAAATTTGCAGAAACACTCTTGGTTAGATTGAACAAGAATAGAATATTATTAAGCAATTACTTTATTGTACAAGAAGTAAGTCTGCTTAATATTTGATACATTTATTGTTAAACCATAAAATGTATTATCGTTACTTATGGGTAAAAATAGTCAAATATATGCTCTGAGTTTAAAGGGCGTTTCACATATGCATACTTGTTTTGGTAAATGTTACAGAGTCCTTAGGGAATTGGAACAATAATAATTAGTTATAAGATGAGAAAATAAAGAAAAAGGACCTAAAACTGTTGGCAGGGAGGAAAAAAAAAAAAAGGACCTAGAACCAAAGCTATCTCGGTGAATCCAGAGAGTAATGATCCAATTGATCTAATATCTTGCCAAACTACTGACAGATTATCAGAGGAGAGAGTAGCAATATTAATGCTCCTCTTGCTAAGACATACAATTTTCATAGGAATCCTGACATAGCTAAGAAGGTTGCTTCTGATAACAATTTTAATTCAGTAAAACCAAAAATTTTTTAATTAGAAAATTTACTAAATAAATAATTTTGTACAGAGATGCATGATATCCCCGTAATTCATGCAAATCATTTACATGGAATTTAAAATTCAAATTTACAAAAAAAATTATTGGAACTTGTGTTCATAAAATTGCCGTTGGAGGGGTAGGGAGACGGTGAGTCACTCGGCGTTAAATATGAAAAAAATGGACAGAGTGACAGATATATGAAGAATCCTCTTGAGGACTGCGAAGATGACATCACATGAGAAAGTGGGAGATTCCAATTTTTTTCTCCCTAATAAAAAGCTGTCAGCACGATGAATTAGCATTTAAAGCTTCACGGAAATAATACTCATATTTAGTAATGGATAATATTTCGAATAAAATTATTTTAATAAAAAAACCTATATATAAAAAAAAATTAAGTAAAATGAGTAAAGACTGGTTAGCTAAAAGTAATACAAGACTGAAATTTTTAGAGAGAATACTCCATCTCTGCTCCGCAAATAGAGTATTCATAATGATAACTTCAACGTTTATTTGGTAACTTTGATGGGTTAAAAAAGTTGCGCAACGGTTAGTTTTTTTTTTTTCTTTTTTTCGTTTGTTGTTAAATGAGGTTAAATGCAACAATTCAATCACGTATTAGAAGGTTGCGCATTTGCTCGATCTAATTATTGAAAGGATAGTTCTGTGTTAGATTGGTACTAATAAGATGCAAAGCTCTTGGAGGGTTGCTAAGGACAATAATTTTGTACTGATTGTGGTTCCAACTTTGAGATTGTTTGGTTACCTTGAAAAATACTTAAAAAAGTGTGTTCACATAAGTAAACAGAGATAAAACTTCTCTTATATATTTATATCAAATTTTGTAAAATCATTTTGAAAAAGTTATTCTAAACACCTTTTTAAGCACAGTCTTTTTGTCAGAAAAATCACTCATTATTTGTTATTTAATCAATTTTGGCTTCCAGTTATTTTGAATAGTAAAAACCTTTTTTCAATCAAATATAAAAATTACTCATGATGATTATGTGAAAGATCGAATGCTAATGGCGGTTATTCTTCTTTCTATGTGGAAATCCAAATTCAATTTTGTTAGTTAGATATTATTTAAAAAAATCCATAAATAAAATTGGCAAAATCACATACAGGTACCAAGGAGCAAAATTTATTCATCCAAAGTCCCTGAAAATGGTTAAATTGTTCCTAAATCCCCGTGGATCTGAGGGTATAACATTACAATTGTGAAAATACTACTTTGCCCTCATAGATTGAAAGAGAAATAGATATGTGGACAACATATATAAGTTGTATTGATTTATTTTGATTTTGAATTAATATTATCCGTTGTCAATTGTTTCACTTAAATTGTCATTTAATGTAGGGAATTGAAAGACGACGCGCAGCGGAAAAATTTTAAAACTTTTAATCCCTTTCCGGATCTACCGATCGCGTTTAAGACAGGTAGTAAGAAGCATTACCTTTAGGCGTTCGATTCCCTGGTGACTTGATGATTCGGCCGTTCAGGATGCTTCTGCTCGCCTCCTGTGTCGTTCGAAGTCGACAACTCCGGTCGGCTTCCTCTACCGGTATCCACACGAGTAGCCCTCAACCTCGAACGGCGTGCCAGCGCCTATGTCCGTCTAGGGTTTTAGGAATCCGTCCTCTCTCCTCTCTTAGGCCGTCTCTTATCTGTTGGTTCTCTCTCAGTTAAACCCTAGCTCCTCATATCAAATATATAGGATGCTATATAGGTTTAATTAATAATATTTAATTTCGAAATTAACTCTAAATTAATTCCGAAATTAATACAATATAAAATATTGCCTAATCAGATAAGAGAACAATTAAATAAATATGGTTTAAATTAAATCCGTCTCACAGATTTAATTCTCCTATTTATTTAATAAAGAGATGACGGAATTAATTTGTATATATATTTAATTTATCCTTATAAATTAAATCTAACAATTAATATCTCTTATATTTATATATATATATATATACGAATTTATATATATATATATACACGTCCACCCTCTATTATTCATTGAATCTGGACATATCTTAGATTCAATGAATCTGGACATCATAACTCGTGTCGGGCTATTTTGTGTGCGACCTTGTAGGCCCATATGAAGTTGGCAGTGGGCCATTAACTATAATGACCCACAAGTCGTAAGCGGTCTCTAGCAAGACATCACGACTACCCAAATCATATGAGGATCATTGAACGATGCAACCTTTCATACAACCATATCACGTCCCTTTTGTCTCACGACATTTTGGTCATGGATGAGGCATGGAGAACGTCATCCTCCTATCCATGACCGTTACTTTCTCGATCCCTGAGTAGTCTGAGTATAGAAACGGAACTACCTTTCCATTATAGTATGGCCATACATTTCTCAGACTCACTCATTGAGGGGCCCAGTAATGTCTCTCTACGAATGTGAGGGACAAATTTCATCTTGACCATTCACATTCCTACGCATGAAAAACCACTAAGCCTGAACATAGTCTTTATGATCACTCGGTCAAAAGTGACTTTTGACTAGGTCAAAGCTAAGCGTTTCTCATGTATGAATCCATGACGATCTCAGGTCAAAGGGCACAGTGACATGGTTTGTATATGAGAGAAGCTTATGACTTAACCCATGCAGCTCTCTCATAGCGGGTCGGTCCAACACCTTGTACTCTTACATGTGCCTATGACTTTAATTTATATCTCTATATATCTTTAAAGTCATACTGGTCTTATTTCATCCTTGCTCCCACATAGATGATCGACCAGGGACATTTAGGATAAACCATGAGTTATCCAAGGATAGTTATCACAGTAAACATGCAAATAATATGATAACGTAATTAATAAATTCATAAATTAACAATGTTCAAAACATAATGATTGGCCCCTAGGGCACAATTTCCAACATTTAAGTGGTCGAAGATTGTTATTAACAACTCCATGACTTATCCTGATATGCAAGATGGAAGACTTATTCAAAGCTATAGATACATTTTCTATGTCTCCACCCAATGTGTTAAACGAAGATCCACTATCTTTGTCAGCGAACATTGCCTAACTTGTCAACAACTTCCCATTAGGTTGTTAATCCATGCCGTGGAAATTGTTAATGGCTATTTGCAATAAAAGTCTACTTTAATCTTATTAGCTTTAGTTAAAGTTATTAGTGGCTTTCAACAACTTCACATATTAACATTTAAGTTGTTATATGATACTATCTGGTTATAATTTGATTTTATGTAGAGGTCATATAATCTTATAAAGTCAGTTGTCAAGAGACACTTCCTAACTTGTCAACAAATTCTCATCGGGTTGTTGAGACGTGCCGTTGAGGTTGTCAATTTGTCACAAACAAGGGTTATGACATCAAAATCTGTTGACCAGCGTCGTTAAATTACAAAATATTGTCAAATAATTGCATGGTGGAAACGTCCAGTATATATAGTATTTTGTAGTTTGAACAATGATTGCACCTTAATTTTAATTATTTGACAATATAATGACAAATCAATGTAAAGTTAATGTGTATTGACATCATTTAGTAGTTAAGAAGAATTTTTTTATGCAGTTCATGTGTTTTCTTTAGCATGTAATTCTTCGTCAATATCCTTGTGAGTTCCAGAAAATAATGAAGTCAATCACAAATTTTCAATTAATCTTGAAATTAAAATGATAATAATTTTATCAATAGGGATTAGGTCCAGCAGAAGGAACTAGTCCCTCACAACGTGATGAACCAAAGTTCAAATCCCTGTTAGGAGAGGTATTCACATTTAGTGCTTGACAGTATTTCAAATAGGATTGTCTCCAATAGAAAGATACCTATGCTTTAACAAAATAATAATAATAATAATAATTTTATCAAATTAAAATAATAATAGTTTATTAAATGTTGACATTTTAGATTGATGAATTTAAAACAATAATGACTTCCTTAAGATTGGTAAAATGAAAAGACTAAACGAAGCCTTCCAGAAAATAATTAAGTCAATCACAAGTTTTCAATTAATCTTGAAATTACAATAATAATGATTTTATCAAATTAAAACAAGAAAGTTTTATTAAACATTGACATTTTTAGATTGATGAATTTAAAATAATAATGAATTCCCTAATATTTGTAAAATAAAGAGACTAAACAAAGACTTAATAAGAGTTAAAAAATATACATGTGAGATGAGATGATAGTTATATATCACAATTTTCTTTGCTAATGCGATTGACAATCTCAACAGCATGTATCAATAACTCAATGGGAATCTATTGACAACTTAGGAAGTTTCCGTTGATACTTAATTTTATAGGATTATATAACATCCTCATAAAATCAGACCATAACCAAATAGAAGCATATAACAACTTAAATGCTAAAATGGAAAGCTGTTGAAAGCCACTAATAACTTTAACTAAAGTCAAAATGATTATAGCAGACTTTTGTTGCAGGTAGCCATTAACAAGCTCAACAACGTGAATTAACAACCCAATGAGAAGATGTTGACAAGTTAAGTACTGTCCGCTGATAACTGACTTTATAGGATTACATAACTTCCACATAAGATCAAATTATAACCAAATAATATCATATAGAAACTTTAACACTGAAATCAAGTGTGAAGAACGCATGTACGACTCAAAGTAGATGTAATGATGGCTTTACATCAATAATTTGATTTTGATAGTCACTTACAACCTCCACGGCATGTAATAACAAGTCCATGGCAACCTATTGACAAGTACAACAAAATAAAAATATGACATTATATCAGATTAGTTCTATATTTCATTTACCACTTCATATATATATTTGTAATATAACTAGACCAATTTCACAATCCATGCAAAAAAAAAACATACGAGTTACATGTCTGCCTAATGACCCCTTAACTTGAGGTGTGTGTAATGACATTTACATAACAATACTGTCACATACATTCACAAAAAACATTAAAAAAAAAGCCACCAATAAAGCTCAACTTGGATTGGTGTTCTTGTAAGTCTTTATAGTGTGGCTTGGCTCATGACATCTTCCATAATGGTAAAGTTTTTTGTTTTGAAATTGAGATTCAATCCCCTATATAGAGGTAATAGAACAGAAGCTTCCCACTTGAACTTGCTATCCTTTATATCAACCTGTCACAAATATTTGTCATTAACAAGTCATCCAGTTATAATAACAACCTTCGATGTTTCTATTAACAACACATTTGACCATCATATAACAGGGGGTTAGGACAGCAAAATCTTTTCATATTCTTTCATTTTCAGCAAAAACAGAGGCATAAATTTATGAAAAACAAAGTATTATTTTTATAACCCTAGCCACAAATCACGAAACTACACCTACCATGATTAAGACCACGTATGATTAAAATGGTCCATCCTTGATGATTGAAGGGAGTTGAATCATGTATTAAATATATCCGCACACCCACACCCAATCAGCTTTCAAACCAACATTATACTTTCAAGGATTGAGTTCAAACAAGCCAAATATTGCTAATGATGAGACCTACAAAGAAATGAAGCAAAGCGATAGCTTGCTTGAAATAATGAAGACGATAGAAATGATTGTAGAGCTCCTTTCCTTCTTTGTTAATCTTCCCTCTCTCATACAGCAGCTAAAAAAGCAAGATGTGCCCTATTCCCGTATATGTTTCTTTCTCAATCTATGAGGGCAAAATAGTCTTTTCACAATTCTAATGTTCTACTCTTAGGTCCCTTGAGACTTGGGAACAATTTAATAATTTTCAAGGACCTTACATGAATAAAAGTTTTTTTGGGGACTTGTGTGTAATTTTTCCAATAAAATTTGAAGTAAAAAAAATATATCTGTAAAGATTCAAATTAAAATTATAAAATATATTATAAAAACTTGCTCAAATATCATTATAGCTTAAGTTTCATTTATAAATTTAGTTTTTATAAAATTATATAATATTATTGAGATAGATTTAAATATTTTCTGAATTGAATGAATTAAAATAACTTTATCAATAGATTTTTTTAGTAGATGAATATATATTTTTTAATATATTCATTTAATATATGTTATTACTCCTACCATAATAGAATTTAGAAGAATCAATCTACAATAAAGTACTCTTCCACCAAAACACTGTTCATAAGCCGTTTGCACTGTCTTGGGCTGCGTGCACGCCTGTTTTCCAAATCTTCCCTCCAACAAACACACTATTCCACAATGTCATGCATTTCATTCACATTTTCCCTCCTTGAACGATACAGATGCAGCTTCAACTTGAAATTCAAATAATGTTCCCTCCTTTTTTCATGAGGCCACGGTCATAAATAGGTAGCTTCTTCCCATTACCTCCACTTTTCCCATATTCTTGTCATCTCCTCTCTCAATCTTCGGTTGACAAAAATCATGTCCACATTGGTAGGAGATCCAGTTGCTTTGGTAGATTTGTATTATGGCAGATGTGAAGGATGTATTTTGGTGAAGGTTGAGAGGGTTATATTCAGGGAGAGGAAGGTTTGGAGACGTGGTTTTACAAGAAGTTTCAGGTTTTTGGTTTCTGTTGATCTGTTGGTCTTTGATGAACTGGTTCGTCATTTTGGCTTATGATACAAAATGTTTCTGTTAGTCTATGGTTTGGTTTCATTACGGTTTACTTATTGGTGAATCATTCATGAATCTTTCAGGGTACTCATGTATTAGCTGTTATAGAAGATGATACGGTGCTTGACAGTCTCTGTGGTCTATTAGTTCAAGGCCAGTCATATAGGATCTCTGGTTTCACTGTGAGGCCTGATGGACTTGGTGTTCATAGTAGTTACCATATTTATTTACAGGAAGGGATGGTGGTTTTAGATGCAGCAGAACTTCTTCCTCAAGTGTCTCTATTCCTTAGGGGAGTTGATTGCTTATCATATGGTTATTATCATGATTGGGGTATGCTGGGTAGGTGAAAATGTTGGATGCAAAATTCTTTACATGTGCTTCGTTGAAAATGTTTGACGTGGTCTTCATGGATTTTTTTTTTGCTAATATGTTATATGTTTTTCTAATCTATTATTTGGTTTTCTAATCTGTTATTAGATGCTTGTGGTTATCTTTGTGAGCTTTTGAGCCCAACAATTGCTAAAGTAAATGGTGTGTATTGTAAAGAAGTTACGCTGATACTTGAGCAGAAACACTTTGAGGAAGAAGGAGGGTATATGTTATATTATATTTTATATAATATGTTTTTCATTTATTGTCAAATCAATTATTAGTATCAATTCATAGATACTGATTTCTCAATAACATTGACTAATGAATAATTACTTTCAGAAATATTGTTATATGTACTTTGCATGGAGAGTGTGCTGAGACCACCATTACATCATATAACTCTATTACTAACACTGAACATGTGTTTGTGGCAATACAACATGTTATAGGTACCAGTTTTTTTCAACCCGGTAAGAATATATCATGAAAGTAGTATGAATGTATTTTTGTTTATTTGTTAGTTCTCTTTCTAAGCATTGTCATTTCTTATATAGGGGGGCCACATCTAACCTCTTTTGGTGAAGATAATAGATGAGCAAGTAAAATAATAAAGAAGAGAACCATAAATAATAAGGCGCAGTAGCTGCAAAAAGGTTGGTTTCAATAGTTTCTTTAAAGTTTAAACTCCTCTTCTAAAATAAAAATCAAATAATGCACAAATCTTCATGCAAGATCATACTCTTTACGTAATGATGACCTATGAAATTGATGGACGGCACTTATTAGTCAGCAATTTAGTCCATTTTTACCATTGAGCTGGAAATCTTTTCTTGCTATAGATTTATACTACTTCTGGTTTTTAATATAAGATATAAATAACTAATTTGTGAACATTAAAAAAATTAATTAAGTTAATTATTGGTGACAAATATGTCTTAATTTTTCTAAACTAATATTTCTAATCATGTGTATTGAAATTACCTTTTACTTGGGACCCTCTTAATATGTGCAATTAATATGAGTATTTTAGATGAAAAATTATAAACTTGTGAAGCAAAATGGATCAAAATATTATATTTATGATCAAAATTAGCTTCTTATTTAGCTTCTATATTTAAGAGTAGAAGTAGTAATTAAAATATTATTTTTTATAGTAACATTGAACACACACATTGATTTGTAAATTATAAGCTTTGCAAAGAAGTTAATTTACCTTAAAGCTAATGCTGTAATTTGGTTAAATTAAAAAATTAGTTAAATTTGTTATTTGTAATAAGTAGGTGTTATCTTTTTCAAAATATATTTATTAATCATGTATATTAGCTAGAACTACTATGTAATGAAACTTTTAACATGTATTACTGTTATAAGAACTACCTTAAAAAATAGATAAATATAAAAGACAAAATAGATCCTGATTTTATATTTAGAATTGAATTCAAAATTACACTAAATCTTATATTAATAATTTGAGGTAGTAATTAAATAAAACTATAACTTATTTAACTAAAAAAAAATTATTTATGCATAGGGTAAGTGAGAGAGAATGGAAAAAGAATAAATGAAAAAAATTACTCCTCTAACCCTTAATATATGACCTAATTGTTGAGTTGATTTTGGTTCTAAATATAAGATCTATTTCTCATATTTATCAATTTTTTAAAAAATTATTCCCATAGATACTCCCTCAACCATAATCAAGTAAAAGAGGGAGAGAAGATATTAAGGAAGATGATTATGGTATTTTAGAAAAAGCATGTCATATTTTTTACAATTAATTAACTTACCTAACTTCTTTAATCTAATCAAATTACTTAAACATGTCTTATATTAATTAGGAATAAAAATAGAAATTTTAATATACTCCTCCGGTCCTTAATATAGGACCCAATTCTTGAGTTGATTTTGATCCTAAATATAAGACCCATTTCTCATATTTATCAATTTTCTCTAAATTACCCCTATGAATACTTCCTCAACCATAATCAAGTAAAAGAAGAAGATGGAGTATTAAGAAAGATAATTATGGTGTTTTAGGAAAAATGTGTCACTTTTCTTATAATTAACTAACTTACCTAACTTCCTTAATCTAATCAAATTAGTTAAATGGATCTTACATTAAGGACCGGAGGAGTATGAAATTTTAATTTTCAGGTAGGGCCTGTTTGGTTTGAGGGAAGGGGAGGGGAGGGAGGGGTAGGGGAGGGGAGGGGAGGTTTCATCCTCCCCTTGTTTGGTTTGATTAAAAAGGAGGGGAGGGGAGGGCATTTAATGATCCCTTGTTTGGTTTAAAGAGAAGAGGGGAGGGATAGTAATAATCAATTTACCATTTTACCCTTACATATTAGTTTATGTTTTTTATTGATATATTATATAAATTAATTTACATCTTAATTTAAATTATATAATTTAATAAAAATTCAATCTTATCATGTTAATATGTGTATTAAAAAATTAGTATAGTAATTTTTTATTCTAATTAATATAATAATATATTTAAAATAATCAAATTAACAAATTTTATATGCTATAAGAAAAATGAAATTTTATTTTCTTTAGGCTATCTTTTTTTCCAGCTTTAAAATATATTTAATAAATAATATATTTATAAAAAAAATTAATTTTATAATATTATAATTTTTTATTTAAATATTTTTTATTTTTAAATAATTTTTATAATATATTTTTAATTATAATAATGTATATATTTTTTATTTTTTTACTTAGGATAATTTATTTTTTATTTGAAATAAATATTATAATAGTATATTTTATGGGTAGAAATAGAATATTAAAAAAAGCATAAGGGTATAATGGTCTAAAATTTTGACTCCCCTCCAAAAACCCCCAATTTGAAGGGGAGTCAAGATGGGAGGAGGGAGGGGAGGGGACATTTTAGCTCCCCTCCCCTCCAAAATTTTTAACCATAAGAGCCCCTCCAACCAAACACACCCGTCAAAGGATGAAGAATAATAAGAAGAGACACGGGGACTTGCCAAGGCATGAAACAAAAAACCAGGGAGACGTGGGATTGTTTGTTCGCCCCATTCCCGTAGAGCTCAGGCATTAGCAGGGAGAAGGTTTAGGAACATTTTCGCTCTCACTCGAAAAGCCCCACTGCCCTTCCCCTTTCCCTTCTTGCTGGTGGTGCGTATGTGCAGGATTTCGGTTCAAAGCCGCTCTTCGTTCTTCAATCCTCCGTCCTCCTCCTTCCTTCTTCAGTGCGCCTTCGGTGTGTGTATTAGCTTCTTCCTCTGTTCGCAACGCTGCCGTGGTGAAGGTGGGTGAGCAGTCCGCTTCTTGCTTCTTCTTCCCTTTGCCGCGTCTGATGGTACGATTACGATTGAAGCTTGCTTTGCCGTGTGTGCGTTTCAATCTTCTTGATTCTTCGGCGTCGGAATCATCTCTGTCTCTTTGCTCTGTTGGTGCGAGTGAGATTTAGGGGTTCAACCACTCATTTCCTCGTTCCTTCATCGGCTTTTATGCCAGTGATAAGCTCGAATCTTTTTTGCCCCCGTGGTGGTTGCAGCTGATTGAAACTATTGGATTAAAAATTTTTATTGGCAAGGAGGAAGGGCTTGATATTAACTTTGTTGAGAATTTGATGGTGCAGCGAGTAACGGAGACTTGCTCTCATCAATGGAGGTTCGTCTGATGGGCGTGTGCCCTTTTTTAATGGACGGTTAAGATTCAATGATAATGTACGGCTGTGATGCTTTTTGAATAATTAAACGATGCGCATCGTTGTCCTGCTAGCAATTCCTCAGGCTTGGAGGAACCAATCGCTATTTTCCATCGTCTAGTCAGGCGAAGAGAGTGCGCAGGAAACAGAAGTATCTCTTTGTTCTTCTTTTTCTGACCTTCTTTTGTGTATGTCCCACTACTCCTTTCATCAATTCATGGTCAATACTGTGGAGGTCGAGGATAACTTGTAAGCTCTCATTAATCTCCGTGATATGCCTCTTCAGGTAACGCATCTATCCGAAGGCGAATCCCTCACTGTTTTCTCTAATTCACTCAAAATATTACTTTTGAGTTTGCAATTTGATTGGTTCTTGATAGAACACTTGGTAAAGTTTTTTTAAGACAATATAATTTTGACTTGTATCACCGCTTTAGTGTAGAAATCGAAGTTCGCATATTAGGGACTTGCTAATTTGAATTATTAAAATGCCCATGAATTTAATTTCCCTTCTGGCCCTTGTCTTGTGCTCTTTTCTTCTTTTCGCTGATGATTTTGTTTGATTAAGCTTGCTAAGTCATATGTTTGTTTGCAATTTACGGTTAGGTTACTGTTCAGCTCAGAGAGTTACGGGTTTGTTCGGCGTTCCCAAAGTTTACGTTTTTATGGGTTTTGGGGGGATTCCATGAGCTTCTACTTTTTCTTTCTTTGTTTTTCTTTTTGCTTATCCTACGTTTCAAATCAGATGTTGTTGCAGTTATCAGTCATAGTATTTTTCATCATTTGATGAAGATTTGGAGTTTTGACAGTATTTTCATTTGTGATGGATGGGATTAAGGAAATTAAAAAGGGTTCTAGGTCTATGACTTTATGTTGTCTTTTGACAGACTGATGAATCTTTTCATTACTTATTTATTTTTCATTTTTTTAATTCAGCTAACTCACATAGTACCTCAGCTATTGCATTAAATTTGAATATTATAATTGCTTCCAGGTACTCCTTTGAACATAATATAATAGTATTTCGATGTATAGATACTTTGCTTGAATTTTCTTCCCCAAAGAATTTGTATCTCTTTCCTGGAGAAACAAACTAATTATGGAAGTGTAATTCACCTTATGGCAGATTTTCTCTTCAACGAAATTGTTATGATACAAACTGTATAACAAGAAAGGGGGTGTATGGGTTGGTAGTTTGTTAGGCTGTTGATTAGGCTAGGAGCTGTTAGAGCACCTATTACTGCCCATTGCCCATAATTCTTATGTAAGCACCGGGAAGTGAATCATGGAGTGAATTCTATAGAAGTCTGCACAAAAAGTTCCCTGATTTTGGCGTGTTTCCGTGCAAAAATTTTCTTCTGTATTTTATTTAACTTTTGCCATGTTATTTATATAATAATGGAGAGCTGTGGTTGAGAGGTCATAAAAGGAAACAGAGGTATAGATTTTAAGGTATGGAACTACCAACTGGAAGATAACCATGTATTAGAAGCTTCTTGGCTGTACTTAGTTGTATTAGTCTGATAGAACGAGCAAGGCAGTGAGGATAACCTTGTAGTGTTGAGCGAGTGATCTTCTCTTTGAAATGGTAATAGATGTACAAACTGCTGTGTTCAGTGTGTGGACCCGTAACTATAATTACCCCTGGGTTGCCTAGATTTGGGACTTGATGATGTTCATTACATGTTTCCATATTTCTGAGCATTAGGAAATAAGATGTTATTTAATTCATTCAATGGAATATAGGATATCGGATTCTATGGCACAACTTGACCATTAAAATAAAACATTTCGATTTGGTTTTACGTGTTTTTATGTTTTGTTTTATAAAATGTTTGATAAGATTATTTGCTGGTTCAGTTGGTTTTGAAGGACTTGCTATCATGATCATAATTTCATAAGCATCATTGATCAAAGTCATTGAATTTCAAATTTAATCGTCATACTTCCTGCCTTCAATATTTAGGTCAGTCGACAGCATGTTCTGTCAAGATAAACTGAAAGGCAGAGAGAAAAGATGGTTAGAAAATAATAATATTGAGGAATTACTGGTGGAATATGGACATGTATCCAATAAAAGTTGTAAAATAACCATCTTTGAGGAGTTATCGTGGGATCTTGAAATAGTTTGGCTTTGAGTCATCAATTTCTCATGTTTCATGGGACGGCTACAATGGACATTTAATATCAGGTCGCAAGTTTAATTGAGATTATTTCTAAATTCAATTGAACAAACAACAACAATAACAAAGTACTATCTTATGAGATAGAGTCGGCTACATGAATTGTACAATGCCATTGTGCTCTACCAACTGCTAAGTCTCTGGGTAGGTTATTAATTGAAAGATCTTACTCAATAACTTCACTGAGTGTTTTCTTTGGCTTTCTTCTACCCCTCATAGGATCTTTGAATGTGACTAAACCATCTCAAATGATTCTCTACTATTTTCTCTTCAATAGAAGTCACTGCAACTTTTCTGCATATATGTTCGTTATGATTTTTTTTTTTTTTTTGTATGACTACACATCCACCTCAACATCATCATCTTGGCTATCCTTACTTTATGCTCATGTTGTCCCTTTAAAGCCCAGCATTCACTACTACATAGCATTGCTGGTCTTATAGCAATTCAATAAAACTTCCCTTGCACCTAATTAGGAACTTTCCAATCACAAATAATTCCAGTATCTTTTCTCCTTTTGAACCACTCAACTTGAATTCTATATTTAACATCTCCGTCAATTTTTCCATCTTTTTGGATAATTGATCATAAATATTTAAACTTTGTCACTTGTGGAATGACTTGATCTCCTAATATCACCTCCATATCACTTTTAACTTGTTTTTTAATCAAAACTGCAATGTATATATTCTGTCTTACTTTTACTGACTCTAGTGTCTTTCTCCACAACTCAAGTTTAGAGTTAGTCTTTTCTTTCAACTCAGCCAATAGAACTATGTTATTGGCAAAAAGCATGCACTTACGGATGTCTTATTTGATAAGCTTAGTTAAAATGTCTAGAACTAAGTTAACAAACAAGGGCTCAAAGATGATCCCTGATGCAGGCTAATCCTTATAGGAAGTCCTATATTTGGCATGTTTGATTCGTTTTTATAGACTCATCATTGAAATTCTGGTTAAGGGTTTCAGACCAACTGGCATTTTTTTATTGCATTGTTTAGTGGCTTGAATATAGTTTGCAGATTATTTTGTATTAGAGGTGATATGTGTCATGTGTGTTTGTTCAGACACTTGCAAGGACTTTCTGGTGATAGGTTTTTGCAATGGGCTGGAGTAGCCAAGATGATAAAATTTTCATGAAGGTGGCTAATAATAGCAATTGAATGCTAGTATTTGGAACCACAGTATTGTCCCTTATTTGATGTAAAATAAGACAATTTATTTGCTTTATTTGGCTTCTCTTCCAGTTCAGCCTTTTTCCTTTTGGTTTTATTTATTCATTCGTTTGTCTGTTTTTTCCCCTTCTCAATGGATAGGACTATTGGTAGATAGTATGTTTTCATTTATGTTCCTCTATCTGTGTTTTCTTTCTTAGATTTCCATGTGAGGGCTTGTCGCTCTCCTTTTTCTACTATTTTCTGTTTTTAATGAGAAAAATGAAACAGAAAGCTTGTCAGAATAAATCCTGTATGAAAGTTTATTCATGAAAAGTTTTCCATTTCCCATGAAAACTGACATGCCTTAGTTTATATCTATACAAAGAAGACAATATCAAAACCTGTCACATGATTTATGTTTTCAAGTGTTTGTAGGATGCAAAGCATTGCGAAGTATCAAGATATGATACTTACTTTCATAGGTCAGATTTTATTCTGCCTATCGCATGCTTTTGCATGCACATTTTGCTTGCTTTGATTGTATAAAATTAGTTTATCAAAAATCATTGGAACCAACTTTAAATTGCTACTGCTGGTCAAAAAAACCTTAAATTGCTACTGCTTTTTTTTTTTTTTTGGTCTCTTCATTCTGACTTTACGTGATTATCAATATTTCGTAAAATATCTCCTACAGAATATAGACTTCTGATCCTGTCAGTGGGTTTTTCATTCATTTCTCCAATGCAGGAAATGGGATTATCCTCCAAATTCAATTAGAGTCTGTAAATCAAGAATCCAACCATGCAAACAGCTTCATATAGTCATCCTTTATTCTATATTGCTTGCAGGTGTTTACTCTCATTCCTTGGTTTTTTGCTATTTGGAATGCTGATTGTTTTATTACAATTTATGTTAACTGGCTTACATATGGATCATATTGCAGAAACTTCATCTCAAATGTGAAGTCTAGTTCAGTGAGCTTTCATGCATCAAATCACTCTCAACTTGTTCCCAACTGTGCATTCAATAAGGGACTCCCGAAGAAAATTTTTTCCATCCCCTTGAAACAAAGCAGGCTATTAGTGCTTCCGAACACAGGTGATGGCCATCCATCTGCTTCTGCAGCAGACAGTGAAATAAACACCAACCATGCTCCTAACGGAAGATCAGAAACAATCCTCAGCAATTGGTCTCCTCCAAGGTACCTGTGGAGGGGATTATCAGTTCCTATCGTTGCTGGACAGGTAATCATGAAGATTCTGAAGGGAAAGATTCATTGGAGGAATACGCTTCAACAATTGGAGAGGGTTGGTCCAAAATCAGTTGGGGTCTGTCTTTTAACTGCTGCCTTTGTTGGCATGGCCTTTGCAGTACAATTTGTAAGAGAATTCACTAGGTTAGGATTAAACAGATCAGTTGGTGGGGTTTTAGCTCTGGCTTTCTCAAGGGAGCTCAGTCCAGTAATTACATCAATCGTGGTTGCCGGGAGGATTGGAAGTGCATTTGCAGCAGAATTAGGAACTATGCAGGTTTCTGAACAAACTGACACATTGAGAGTTCTTGGTTCTGACCCTGTCGATTACCTAATAACCCCAAGAGTGGTTGCCACGTGTATTGCCCTACCTCTTTTGACTCTACTATGCTTTACATTAGGAATGGCATCTAGTTGCCTCCTTGCTGAAGGTGTTTATGGTGTGAGCATTAACATTATCATGGATTCCGCTCGGCGAGCTCTCAGATCATGGGATATCATTAGCGCAATGATCAAGTCACAAGTTTTTGGTGCTATCATATCTATAGTGAGCTGTGCATGGGGGGTCACCACTTTAGGCGGTGCTAAAGGTGTTGGAGAATCAACAACATCAGCTGTGGTTATCTCTCTTGTTGGTATATTTATTGCTGATTTTGCTCTTTCTTGTTTCTTCTTCCAAGGGGTAGGAGATCAGCTAAAGAATTGCATATGAATTGCTATTGCTTCTGCAGCTTTGCATTTTTATTTTGTTTTTGTTCTGATGAAACTTTGCTCATTTATACAAAGTGAATATTCTATTTAATTCATCTGCTATCCTGTATTGGTTCTTGTCTTCTGTCTGAAGCTCCCCTGAAAGCTATAATGTGGCTTCATGAATGATATTCTATTCTGTAAGCAATTAAGATCATTTCAATCCCCCGTCCCCCACAGTGGCGTTCTATTACGGTTTCTAATGTTGATTTTTTACTCTGAAACGTATTATTACAGACTGTTTAGGTTGTTATTGAAATTTTTAAGTAATTATTTTCCTTATTATAAGTTTCCCATGGTAAATGTGTTTTGTTATTTTTTTTTTCCTCAGTAATAAAGTGTAAATGGGCAATAAATTCAAACCCTTCCTGCATGATCAAATTTTTTATTTACCTGCCCCACAGTTGCTGGATTGCTGGCGCATATTAGTGAATGCACCCATGCATGGTTTTAAAAGGGTTCATGCTTACATAGTCACACTGATTTTTTTTTTTTGGGGGGGGGGGGTGGGGATTTTTCAACTAATAATAGAAGATGGAGAACTCAATAACAAAGTGAGAGATGATTGGGAGTCGTCACATGAAACTATTAAATGTGGTAATTATTTGGCTACAGAAACCTATAATTTAAATGAAGACTTGTTATTTTTTCAAGATCTTTACCCCTTGCTATTTAGTTCAAACTAAATTTTATATTAAGGATTGGAAATAGTATTTCTTGCCTTGTTTAATCTGTTGTATTTTGAGGTTGCCTGTTTTGGGACTATGAAGTTCTAAATTGTCTTTTGTATTGGTGGGGGTGGGGGGGAAGCTTTAAGGCAGCAAGAAATTTTGAAAGAGGTGATATCTTCAAGTATAAATTTGGTTCTATTTGCGTGATACTTAGAGAGAGATAAACATTGATTCCATGCTTATATTTTTTTATGTTAAAAAGCTAATGGATAGATGAATTTTATACATAAATAAAATTAAAACTTTTTCAGAGCATAACGTCACTCTTACATTTATAAATTTTTACCCATATATGTTATTTTCATACAATTTATACTTCTAATTTCATTTGGCAGGATAAGGTTGTGGTGATTGAGGCCTTTTTTTTTTTTTTTAAAGCACTCCATGCTTTTCTTGCTGAGAAAGCACTTCTAAGTTATAATTTAAAGGGTGTTTGGATAGAAATCAAATCATAGTTTTAAAAGTAATTTTACAGTATACGAAGTAAATATGTGAATAAGTTTAGATAAAAAGCACTTTTGAATATAAACGTGTTTTTATGATGCATTATGAGCAATGTTAGATATTATTGCCATGTATTCCAATCATATTACTTGGTTGGTTTAGATTTTAGTATTTATTCTTTTCTATAAATCTTTGAAAGAAATTGTGGGTCAAATAAATTTATGTGAATTCTAAAATATCTTCGCCATTTTCAATAACAGCATACGTATAGTAGATCTCTATATTTTTAACCCAATTATAACTGTAGTCTTTAAACTTTCATCTATTGCAACTAGATCCCTATAGTTTAACCACTCAAAATATTAGTAACTATATTTGAGTTACAATCAAGTGAAAACTGGGATCAAAAGATTAAAAAGTCATAGTAGCCTACGACCCCTTCTTTCTACCGCTCTTGAGATCTTTGAGCCATTTCCTTCTCCTGTAATTTTTGAAGAACTGAATCACATTTTGTTTGCGTCTGATCAATATGAAAAACTTGCGAAAACCTTCATTCCACAATATGAATGTTGCTGCATCAGCTTCCATGTTGGAAGGCAGCCTGAGTTTGGCCAATCTTCCCCATGCAACACAACTACCTGGAAGGTTGTTGCCTATGGTTTTCTTCCTCTTGGGAGGGAGAGTTATTCTCTGGCGGCAAGATGAAGAGCTCATCTGGAATCAAAATAAATGGGGAAAGTTCAAAAGAAGAGCATCATGAATCTTTCAAAAAAGAAGAGATTAGGAATTTGAAAGTGACGTCAAGAGGAATGTTTAAGCGTTTGTGCTTATCATCCTCAAGAGCCCAGCTCCAAGACCTCTTTAACTTTTGGGCTGGTGGTGACATAGTAGTTGGATTATCTCTTGGATAATAGCTTCTGAAAAAAAACAATGGTAAAGTGATTATAGAGAATAGATCTTTTTTTTAGTAGAATAGATAAAATGAGAATATTGGTATGGTTGTTATTGAATTCACCTTTTTCATGTTAAAATTATTAAAAAAAATACTCCTCCGATCCTTAATATAAAACATATTTAATTAATTTGCTTAATTTAAAAAAGTTAGGTAAGTTATAAGAAATATGGTTAAGAGAATGTCAATAGGAGTAATTTAAAAAAATTGATAAATATGATAAATAAGTCTCATATTTAAGACCAAAGTCAACTCAACAATTATGTCTTATATTAAAGACCGGAGGAGTATGAATTATATATTTATATGTATAAGTCATTTTAACTAATTTATTAAAACCTAAAAAATGACAGTTAGCTGCCTATTTCAAATTGAAATTTTTTTCAACTTTACTCATATTAAATAAAGTTGTAAAGAAGAGGAAAAAATATAAAGAGTTATATTTAAGCATTACTTGTGAGGATAGAATTAACAAATAAGCATTAATTATTTTTCAAGTGACTTATATTTTAGACCAAGTCATTCCTCTAAAAACAACTTATATTATGGACCAAACAAAAGATCTATATATTGATAAACCGATGGTTTTCTACCCAAAAACATAGAAAAAATTGATTTCATGAAAAACAATGCTTTGGTTTTGGTATGTGGGTTTTTTTTCCTCAAAATCATAGTTTTCTCTCCAAAGCCATCATTTTAAAAAGTTTTCAAACACCCCCTAAACATGTCAGTTTCATTGTTCACAATGATGAGCATCATGGTGATCATCGCTGTAGTGCATGGTATTAAAAACCGAACTAGACCAGGCTAGTTGACCCGAAAACTGATGACCCAGTCACTTGTCTAGTCCGGTCACGCTGCTAACTTGGGAAAGAAGTGACTTGAAATAACCCAGTCGTAAGCAGGTAACTCGGCCATAACCCGGGAGACTCGTTGGGTTGGGCAGGTTGCTGAGTCACTCTTAAAAAAGAATTGTCTAGAGAACACAGAGGCTCAGATCCTCTAAGAAAGAAGAGGCAAGTTCATTGTCGATTAGGAAAAAGAAGAAGAAAGGAGAGAAAGAAGAGAATGCAAAATAGAAAAAAACTTAGTATAGAAGAGAATAAGGGAAGAAGTTTTTAGTGTAGAAATCATAGAAAAAAGAAGAGAATGATTCTTGAGCAGTAAGAGCTCCTGCTATTTGAGAGTACTGTGTAATGAGAAGAACACCATATGTGTGAGGAAGAGCGCAACCAGAAAAACAAAAGAAGCACTTCTAGACCATTGGAGAAGACACATTGCTCAAAGAGTGTGAGAGAGGCAAAGAGCAAGAAAGAAGAAGACAAAAGAAGCAGTAGAGCACCGTGTAGAGTCAAATTGAAAAGAAAAACAAAGGGGAAAAAAAAGGAAAAGGTCGGTTATAATGATAGCCTTAAGCCGTTCTCTAACATGCATAGCATGTTGGAGTGGTTTTTCCTCCTTTATTTTTCAAAGCCCGCCCATCCTCCCACATCAACAATGCATCAGTCTATACAAATTATTATTAATTACATATATAACTAAAATAAGAAGGGGCAAATGGAAATTCATACAATTCTTTTATTTTTACTAAATTATATACCATATGATATCGTTTTTGTTATTTGATAGGATATTTTCAAATTTTATTATTAAAATATTTTTATAATTAAATATAAATATTTTGTGTATATTTTATATAAATTATATATTTTTAATTATTACCAGTCTGACTTCAAGTCAACTCCAGTCTAACTCATTAACTCTTGACCCACTAACTTGACCGGTCTAGTTTTCAGTACCTTGTTGCAGTGAGATTTACACCATTTAAATATAATTTCATTGATCTAGATTTAACATGTTCAACTAATTAGTTTTAAATGGAAAAATTATCTTTTCAAAAAAATGACAGTTAAGATATTGTCTTTATTTTAAAATCTGTACACATTAAAATAAATTTTTTCAAGGAATATGAAAGGCAAAAGAAAAATAAATCTAAAACATTCAAATTAAATTTGGATGGTCTAGATTTAAATGCTCATCAAAGATGATGACTGAAACCAAATCCAAACGTGAGTCTCCTACAATGTAGCACCAAAAGCATTAGACTTCATGTGAATACCCAATTTTGTCCGGGCCCCACAAAAAAAAATGTAAATGAAATAAATGAAAATAAATAAAATAATAATAAATGATTAATATCCTTCTTAATTTTTTCTTGGAAGTTAAGTTTGAGAAATCCACCCTGTAGCAAATAAAAAATAAATAAATAAATAAAAATATTCCTCTTACAATAAATGTCAATAAAATAAAAGATAAGAATTAAAAGCCAATTGACCTCCAAATTAGAAAATACAGGTGGAGTCTTTTAAAAAAATAATAAGAAAATTCAAAAATAAAAATAAAAAATCCTCATTTAATATTATTGACTCTTCAATTTAGAAATATCTTTTGGAGTCATAATTATGAAAATTTAAGAAAATCAAAATCAAAATAAAAAAATCACAATTTGATGATGATTTAGTAATTAAATAGGAAATTGTATTATGAGTCATAATTGAGGGAAATTAAAAGAATGAAAATTAGAGAAAAATTGAAAAACCCTAGGTGGAGCCTATAAATAAGAGAGTAAGAGTTAGAAGAGGAGGATACTAAGAATTTTCCGGTGAAAAATGAGGCAATGTAAAGAGCTTTTCTATCATCTTATTTCATGACAATGAATTTGGGTTGGGGAAAGAGAGAGGAGGCCTCACTAGAGAAAAGTCTATTGTTCATCTTCTTCTTTCTTCTACCCAAGGACGGCCTATGCGATTATTATCATATTTGTGAGCTTCAACAGTGATGGCTAGAGGGTTGAATCAAACATGATTTCAGTTAGTTCTCACTACTCCCCTTCTCTTTGATTTGTTCGAAATATGCCATTATCTATTATCTTCCATATGTACGCACTTTGATATCTACTTTCTTCTTTTTTTTAATTTTATTTTTGTCCATGTCATTTTGCTAATATGTGTACATAGTTTTTTTATTGGCTTATTATATAATGTATTCTTTTTTTTCAGCCAATTGATAAGCGGAGCATCAATTATGAATTTTCATTCCTATCTATTATGCTTAACTTGAGTTTTATGTTGAATTACTTTTGAGTGTTCTTTCTTTTTGTTTTCGAAAGCACTTCTCTTTTTAAAATATATATTGTATGAGGTTTTCAGAACTTCTGCAAGTATCTAGATTTATTGGTAAACCGTGAGACTATGGGAGCGTTCGCAGGAATACCAATGTGGTTGTGTAAATTTTCTTTTTGAAATAAAAAGAAAAAAAAATTTTGGCCCCATGTTTATGAATAAATAATAAAATAGAAAGTCTTTTTAAAACTATGTATATATAATCTCAAAATATTTTTCAGAGGCCTGTGAGGCTTTTAGAACCTTGGCTAACTCAAACGATTATTCTCCCATGTGAGGTTATAGGAGCCTCCGCAGGGAGGGTAGTCCAAAATTGCTTTTCAAAAATATATTTTCTAAATAAAAATACAAAAATTGTTTTCATATGTTAAAAAAATACCAACACACAAAGAACATTTTTTCTAATTGAATAAATATCTTCTAAAAAGATACCAACCAAGTGATATGCACTTTTACCCCCAAATTACGTTAGCTTTGATCCCTCTAAAAGGTACGTAAGCCTTAGGTTCTTATCCTAGGTCAAGTCCAACTTTATAAATAATTTATTTTTTTCCTTTTTGTAAATAAAAAGTTTCCTTGTTTCTATCTTTTTTTTTTTAGGGTAATTAAAACATAATAAAAAAGTCATATCAATTTTGAATAGTTGACTTAGGGTAACCGTTCTCTTAAACGGGTATTGTGGGGTGCCTAACATCTTCCCTACACACAATCGACTCATGAATCCTATCTGGTTTCTGTATACCACATTTTTTTAGATTTCCAAAATTAACCTTTTAAAATTTTGGTGACAACTCCTCTTTCTTTCTTTTTACGGGATGACCAGAATTCAGGCATGACACTTCATAATGATTAGACAAAACATCAGTTAATTCAGCTGTTTTTGGCCAGCATTGGAGAGAAAAAAAAACACAGCAACCAACGAATAGAGGAATCTCAGCAACATCTGACAAAACAAATTCAGACAGCTTGTTTATCAGACATAATTAGGGGGAGTCTCTCTCTAATGCTCACCTTAAACTAGACTTGCTTGTTGCTCTAGCGTTTTATAAAATAATGTAGTGCTTTCGTCATCCATTATGTTACTCCCTCTCTTGGTTTTTCTTATTTAATTTAGATAGTGCATTTCAAATGACTGGGCTAGGTTTACCTTTTTAAAGAATTCATGGAAAGAAGGGAAACTTTAGTATTTTACAATTGCTATCTACTAGAGCCAGTAATACGGGCCAACCTATTGGTTATAAGTTGGCCCGTGACAGGCTCAAAGACTTAGGGGTTAGTCCTAAAAAGACCGATTTCTGATAGACTGATATTTTACCAACATAGTCCGATAGGGTGGGTTGGTAGGTTAGGCCCGCCAACCCACCGCTTTTTTTTTTTAAATTCTTGTGTGCCTTTTGTTTTCTTTTAATAAAATCTGTTACAAATCTTAAACACTTAAAATAAAATATACAAATAAAAATTATCATAAATAAAATATGAAATCCAAAGTTTTAAACACCCAAATTATTAAGCATATATGATACATTATCCTAAATGATTAAACATACATTCCAAATTAAAACATAACAAATCTAAATCAACAATAACACAAACACAATATTACAAATCACTATCAAGTGCTCAACCATGAGCCACCATTCAATGTTAATATAGTTCAAAGAATGATATAAAGATGTAAAATTATTTGGTTGAACTTGATAAGTAGAACCACTTTCTTGTTGCTTAACTAACTTTACCACAAATAAAATTCATAATGCAAAGTGAAAGATATATTACATTATGGTAATTTTAAATAATGAGAATAAGATAAAGGTCGAAAGGAGTAAACATAATTATATTTGAAGGGAGGAAAAAGTTTAAAATAAAATAAAATGGGTTGGCCTGCCAACCCTGGAGGTTAGCCAGCCACAGGTTCGGTTTTGGTGGTTACGAGCTCAAAAGATCTATTTTAAAACGAAGTTGATTTTTATCAATCCAACCCACCCGATCACTTCTTAGTAGGTTAGCAGGTTGAGCCCGCATATTACCGACTCTACCATCCACCACCTTGAATATCTTAAAATATCCCCCCCCCAGCAAATACCCTAAAATATCAAGCTCACCTTTAGCTTCTCAAAAGTGCGGTAAAAAGTATACACAAATATCTCAAGACGTTGAATCTGAAAGTCATTTAATTTTATATGGCATCTTATCCTTCATATCTTTAGATGAATGTGCAACAAAAAGAATATGCAAATATCTCAAAACTTCTAATTTCCAATTTAATTCAAGGTTTCGCCTCAATTCTGATCCAACTTAGTTCAACCATAAAAATGGTTTTTTACTCCAAATCCAGCTATTAACAAGTCTGGTCAACAGATTAGTTAGACCATCCGATCCGATGCTTTAATTATTAGTAGCATGCGATTATGGCCAACGGCGTACGATGTGATTGGTGGTGAAGGTCTGGGGTAGGTGGCTATAGAGGATAGTTAATGGTAAACAAAGGTGGTCGTAGACAACATGGAAGGAGGAAGGAGAAGGGAAAAACAACACTTTAGTTTCTGGGTAAGGGTTACAACAATGTAATCAACTTCATTTCAGATGCAAACTAAAGAGGATTACAAGATTTGATATAGTTCAGAACGAGAAACATATCCTGATCCACATGATCTTTTAGCACAAAACTTTCCACATGCTTTAGTTCTTGGTCTTTTTCTCCATTCCACATATCTTCACAAATCACAACCATCATTTTCAAGTAATTTCCCATTACTTTCTATAAAGAAATTCATTGTTTTTGGACGGAGTATATCAGTTTGTTTGAGACAATGATCTACTACAAATACCAAAAAAAAAAATCATAAGAAAAGGTCCTCAACAAACAAGAGTCTAAAATGTTCCTACCAAATGCCTAAATACCATATTTTAGGTGAGTTAGGTTTTAAAGACCTATTAAAGGAGTATTTGGATAAAACCAAACCATGGTTTAAAAAATAGCTTCTAAGAAAAAAAATTATTTTTGAGAATAAATTTTGTGAAAAAATAATTCTAATAAAGTGAAAATGTTTAGATAATTGTCATCAGAAACACTTTTTATGTGTAAATTATTAAAAAGGATATAAGTTAATATGATAGTTATATAAAGATATATTTTATAATATATTTTTATTTGAAGTGATAAATTTGTTAATAATATTTTTTGCCAACATAATAATATATAAAAAAAGTAATTAACAAATAATTAACATGTGTATATATATTTATAAAATATAAGATTAAAAATGTTTCTCTAGGCTAGCGAAAGCAGAATGAATTTTCAGAGAAGGAAGCTTGTAATTGAATATGAAGGTGTTATTTGTCATATACCATTAGGTGTCTTCTAGAGGGTATGATGATGACACTAACGACCCAAAATTTCTTTCTAGAAGCGAAAATATTCTGCTTATTTCGAAACCTTGGTTTTGACCCAAACCACGGTTTGCTGAAAATACCAAGTGTTTGGCAATTATCCGGCCCAAACCATGGATTGAGTACAAAAAGCACTTTTCCAAAAATTGCCAAACACCCCAAAGACTAAAAGAGGCCTCCTAACGCAAAACTGCACTAATAAGGTATTTATAAATTATTTATTCATGCAATTCTCATACAAACAACATGATTCAAATCTTGCTTCTGTAAGGTATTATTCACATCCTTTCCACCTCTTCTATAAGTTCTAAGCCTCTTCAGGTTTCTCACTCCAGTCACTTTTCCAGCCAATCCAGTCAATCCTTCTCACAAATACCCTACTTAACAAGAGTATCTTAAATTCGGGTTTGAAGCAACATCCCTCAACAATACGAATATATTACTGATCAACATATTCAAGTCAGTATACTACCTTTGGTTTTTATTATAAGATCTAATTTATATTTCAAATTGAACTAGTTTGAATTATAAACTAAATCTTATATTAATGACCAGAGGTAGAAAGACATACTAAGCAAGCTAATTTGCAGAGAGGCGACTGTTTTCATGCAGCCAATTGTCTTGGCTTATTTAGACAAACATACATATATACATAAACGAAAACCCTAGAAGTAGTAACATAACAGCTCCTTTCAGGCAAGGATACTTTTGTACTGATAAGTTTGCTAAAGGTAGCAACAGCAAGTACTGAATATACAAAGTATAAGGAATGAACTGTATTATGCAGCTTTCCAGGAAGAAAGAGGGGGAGTGTCAACGACCTCATATGTAGCTATTCCAGGACCAGATCTTTCTCCCTTGATCACGTCAGCAGAAGCGAAAGACTCAAGTTCAGCCATTTCTTCTGGAGTGAGCTTAAGTGACAAAGCCCCAATGTTTTGGTTCAGGTTCTCAATTTTGGTGGTTCCTGGTATAGGGCACACATCATTGCCCTGATGATGAACCCAGGTCAGTGCAAGCTGGGATGGAGTGCATCCCTTCCTTGTAGCCATTTCATTAACCCTCTCAAATATAATCTTATTGTGCTCCATGTTTTCGGGATAGAATCTAGGCAATCGCTGAAATAGGGCACAATAGGTACAAACAAGATTATATCTCAATGTCAATCTATCAACAATGGATGTTTCAAGCATAAATGTAGAATTTTGTCCATCATTTACATTGAAACAAAGTGTAAGGAAGGACAACTTTTAGATCTCAACCTTAAGAAGAGGATATATCAGTAAGAGGAGCAATGATGGAATAGAAGAAAGGCGCTGAACATATTATTCTATTCTCCCTTAAAGTTATATGTCAAGGCAACATCTAGTTCCCTGTTTGAAATTTTATAACATCTATCAGCCTCCTAGGCATAAACTGGATGGATGGAGACAAGTTTTTGTTTTAATGATCGACCTATGAAAGAAAAAAATCCGAATAAAGATGCATCATGATAACCTTCTCTCAAGCCATGTCAATTTCTCTTCTGTCAGGGTTTCATCATGCAATCTCTCCTCAGCGTTCAGACCTCAATTTTCAATGCATAAACTAATTAAGAGGGAAAAATAGGACAAAGACGGGAAGTGTAGAAGGAAAAATCAGGCTTGAATTTAACATGAGAGCTAAGCAATTTAACAATCTTTTTCTTTTCCAAAAATCATGCCACTACTCAAGATTTGTCAAAAGAGATAAGCACTTGGAACTACTCAAGATTGTGTTATGATCTTCATAATTTATCCAGGTTATAAACAAACTGATGCTAAAGTGAACGCAATCGTTGTATTATGCAAATATAATTATTAAATCCACAAGGCAGATAATCAACTAGTTTAACAAAAACATTTTACTGCTATCTAGTCTTGAATGGTAAAACCATAACTGAAGCTTTGAAGGACACAAAAGCTTAGAAGAAGCTGAGAATTATTAACTTTCACACTAGAAGCTAAGCTGGTTTATTATTATAAATGGGACCATATAAACACAAACCTTCCGAAAGTCATTCTCTGAAAAGCTTTCAACCACCTTTGCTCCTGAGGACAAGAATCCTCGTCCAAGAGGACTATATGCTACAATTCCAATGCCAAGTTCTCTAAGAATTTCACAAATGCAAAATCAGAGGTTGCAAAGCTAGACACTAATTTTTTATCAAAACACACAGTAGAGAAAAAGGAAAGATATTATGATTAACAACTTTAGTAGTTCCAACCTCACCTGCAAGTGGGAATTATCTCTTCCTCCACATCTCTTGCCCACAAGGACCACTCCAACTGCACAGCTGTTATAGGATGAACAGCGTGTGCTCTTCTGATTGTTGAAGCTGAAGCCTCAGACAAGCCAATGTATTTAACTTTCCCTTCCTCAACCAGTTTTTTGAGTTCCCCAATCTTAAAATAAATAACATGAAAATAAGTTTATGGCATAGTATCGTACATTTAGATTTTTATATATGTTAACACATCAAAAAAATTATAGGACATGTTTATCAGCTAGATCATGCACATGTTGAAAAGGATGCATGTCAAATATGGACCAATTGTCAGTTCCATTTATCAAAGTTGCATCTCCTTGAAAAGTGATGGAAGATAAATTGCAGATTCACAAAAGTACTCTTAGCTGCAAAGAATCACAGATATATCTTTACAGTGAAAACCTGAATTCTCATATAGTAA
The DNA here is from genome assembly GCF_004799145.2 of Neltuma alba. Classification (NCBI taxonomy): domain Eukaryota; kingdom Viridiplantae; phylum Streptophyta; class Magnoliopsida; order Fabales; family Fabaceae; genus Neltuma; species Neltuma alba. The sequence goes on along the minus strand of NW_021634559.1, from coordinate 4,113 downwards.
ATCTAGAAAGATAGCATATGACTTAAGACTTATGAGCATATCTTTAGCCAAACCCAAAAAAAGGTATAAGATAATGTGGAGTGAACTGGTCAACCCTTGTACACAGAAAATGTACAAATGGAGGGTACGTAGAAGAAAGGGCTTCTTGATTCCATAAGTCATTGTGAAAACCGTTACTTGACCTTTTAGTCCATGTAGCACAGCCAAGATGGCAATTTAAAGAAAATTGAAGACAGTGTCTTGGTTTTAAAAAGCTAAAGATCGCACCATATAATTATGCAGCATACATTTTACAACTTGCAGGGAAAAGAATTTGATTCTGAGATTCATCTTAAATTCCTCCAATCAAAAAACTTTTAGAGCCGAATAAACCACTTGACCTTTAGAAATCAGGTCAGGTGAAGAAAAAGTTTAGGAGAATCACAATGAGCGGCCAAGGAAAGAAAATAATTACCAATAAATGACAAGTGAGACAAGTGAACAGTTGTCATTTACTACCTTGTAACTCATCATTGCATGTTGATATCTTGTTACTAGAACTTTATGGTAATAATGATCTTAGGACTTCATAGCAATTCTCCCAAAAAGTTTAGTTATAAGCACAAGGAATACCAAGAATATTGGTCCAAGGCTATAAGATTAAACAGATCTGAAACATGAGCGAAAAACCAAGGCCACAAAATGTAAAATGTACTCCAAAATCCTGATTTTCTTTTCTTTTTTTTGCAGGAAAATCGTCTCATAGGATTAAAATAACGCTCTATAGTTTTTTGGCTCAAGAGGGTGGAAATCTTTTAAGAAAACATATCAGAATCACCAGGCTCGAGCATTATATATGATTCTGTATCTATAATAAACAACTGAGGAGCCAGAACTAAGAATGATAGTTCTCAATCTGCTGCAATCTCACACTGCTAACTAATCAAGGATTTAGGTTTTTCATTATATGTATAATATCATATATGTCATATTACAAATGGACCCCAGCGTTTTGGTCCAAACCTGTTTGCCTCCCCCGGTTTAAGATATCTCATTTCAACAATCTTGTTTTTATTTTGTTACACCTGATACAATATGAATATGTGAAAGTTACAATGATAATTTATTGTCAGAGTGCGTGTAAAAACATTTTCATGGTCTTTAAGCCAGGATTGAGTTCTCAATAATGTGTACTACTTACAATCAGAGTAACTCCATTGGAATACGATATAACTCAACTTATAAGTGAAACAAACATGGAGCAATGAATCGCATGACTATTTTCGTTAAAATTTGGATACGGGATACGGGATACGTGAAACGTGTATTATTCAACAGCCTGTCTATCTTGTATCCAAATTTTAACGACAATACATAGTGAAACTGATTTTATATCAAACATAAAAACTGCAATTTACTCAGAGAAAAGAATATCCAAAGCAGATAAAAGACGGACCGTGACTTCAATAGGCACACGAGTATCAACACGATGCTGGTAATAGAGATCAATACAATCGACCTCCAGTCTCTTCAAGCTCGCCTCACATGCAGCTCTCACGTATGCAGGGTCGCCGCGTACATGAGCCTTGCCGCCGGCAAAGCTGATTCCGAATTTGGAGGCCAATTCGACCTTGTTCCTGAAACCTTCCTTCAGAGCCTGGCCGAAGAAATTCACACCCAATTCGTCAAAAACCCACAGAGTGAACAAACGCGAAGAAGCTACAAAATCAAAAAGGACCGGGAATCAAGCATACCTTTCCGAGAAGAATTTCATTTGTGTGAGGGCCGTAGGTGTCGGCGGTGTCGAGATGTGTGATACCGCTCTGGATGGCGTGGTGGATGAGAGCGATCATGTCCGGTTCGGGTTTAGGAGTGCCATAGCCAGCAGACATGCTCATGCAACCCAGTCCCTGGGCCGATACCTCCAAGCCTTGTGAACCCAGCTTGATCCTTCCCACTTTCGCCATTTCAGAGAATCTGATTTAAGCTTCCACTCTGAGTATGATAAGGTAGAAGTGCTCGACTTTGTTGTGCCTCTCGCGTCAATGTGTCCTCCTTCTACTACATCGATAAGGAAACAATGGTCTCTTGTCCTTATTACACCCTTTAAAGTCTTATCAGAGGACTTTTTGGTTTGGCTATGGGTGGCAAAAGTCTCTGCTCTGAACTTTGTGTCTTTTCGCCAGAAAAGTGTTTTTTTTTTTTTTGGGACCTTTTTTTTCGCCAGAACTTTGAAAGATTGAACTTTCAAGAATTGATTATTTATTACAGGAGAATTACAATTAGGTTTTTTAAAAAAATTACAAAATAAATTTTAAAGGTTATGATTTTTTATTCTGAAACTTATCATTATAGACTACTTAGTTTTTATTGAGATTTTTTATTAATTATTTTCCTTTCTTACAACCTCATTCTACTTCTTCCTTTATTATATTTCATTTATTTCTATGAAAAATTAGTTTATATTAATTGCTTTTATTTTAATTTTTTTATAAAAATCAATTTATTTAATAAAACGATAAAATAACACATAAAATCACCAACTTATATTCGGTCAAGATCAAGATGGGAGCCCAAAGTTTAAAAACGGAAACATATCATAACAGACTAACTTAAACGGTAACCCGACAATATTTGAAACAAATAAAATGTGAAGCTTCAACCAATAAACCCACAACAAGGAGGTAAAAAAAACAAAAAAACCAATAAACCCACAAGATTATTAACATTTTGAAGACTAGTTAAAGGTTGAGTCATGTCTCAGACCAGGTATAGCACCGTCAAATTAGACATTGCACGAATGAGAATATACACTATTCGACGACATTCAGAAAATAAGGAACATGAGAAGATGCTATTATCATGAACCACCAACTCACACAAGTAACTCAAGCTGGAGATGGCTTTTAAGTTGGAAAAAGGTCTGCGCACAACCTTGCTAAGAAGATCAAGTGGCTTTATAAGTCACACATAGTATTTGTCAATGCAGTTGGTGGCGTAATGCTAGGAAGGAAAGATGACCAGGGATAGCAAGGACTCATGTATAACAAAATTTAGTTATTTTTATAGATTCAGGTATAAATTTATCCTTTAAATTTTTACTTAGGAGAGTTAGACACCTAGAAGTTTGTTTGGGTACAAATTTGCTATAAGGTTAAAATCGTAATAATATTTCCCGTACTGTTATAAAACTAATGTTAATAGTTAAAATAATGATATCAACCACTAACATTTTTGACATTATGAGCAACATTGCTATCATTTTAAATTTTTAAGGTAAATTTGTATCAAAAAAACTTTCAGATGCCCAATGTTTCTAAGCAAAATTTTCAAAGCAAATTTATATCTTAACCCTATTTTTATTAAATACTTCCTTGGCTCCTACTATAACATTCTAATTTTTGAATTAATTGGGTCCATTTCATAACATTAAATTTCAGATTATTTAAACATTAAATGCATTTTTACTAATTTTATTTCTAACTAATTCTATTTTCTCTCTTTGTTATTTTTAATACATTCTTTTTTATCTTTTTTCTCACACTTACCTTCTTATAAATAAGAATATAGTTGGGGTAAAAAAAAAGTACATTTCTTAATATTTCTTAAACCATGCAATTCAACTCTTAGGAATATAAATAATAAAGTACTCACCTCGTCCTACTTATAAGTTTTATATTTGGAGATATGTGTAATTCATTTTATAAACTTTAATTTGAATCTATCTCAACATTTAATACATTTTTCAAATATTGTCTTTAATTATTTATTCCTTCTCTTTTGCCACACTCTCACATTACATTTCTTATACATTCTTTTCATTATTTTTCTCATCTATTATAAGGATATATTTAGAAACAAAAGGATATATCTTACTTATTTGCTTTAACTAATTTTAATTGATTTCTTATTATATGCAAATTGATTATTTAAAGCTCACAAGAACAGGTGGGAGTAATAAAATACTCGTCGATCCTTGTTATGAAAAACCTCTTAAAAGGTATAAATGATTTTTATTATAAGATGTGAATTAAGTTTTTTAATATAACCTATATTCAAAGTCACTAATTATGAGAGAGAATGTAATATAAATATAACAATTTTATTTAGATGTAGATAAAATTAAAAATTTAT
>NW_021634558.1:0-56906 GCF_004799145.2 Neltuma alba | reverse complement strand
TTCCTGCACAGCTCTCTCATCTCTCCAAATGGCCCAGCTTCTCTGCTTCTGGCAGCCTGGTACTCTCTCTCTCCCTAACTTCCTTTGCATGCCTGAATTTGGCTTCAGCCCTATCCATAGCCTCCTTCATAGCAGCAGCAGCTGAATTCATCTCTAATTCTTCATCAGGAACACCACCTTCATGCTCATCATCATAATTATAAGTCCCGTCTGCAGCAAAATCCTCATGTTCATCAAACGGAGGTGTAGAGGAAACTCTTGCTGCAGCAGAAGACTTGGGACCCTGGGAGAATCCAGTGGAACTAGGAAAAGATGAAAATTCACTAGCTTTCCTTCTAGCATTGGCAGATCCTGATTTAGAACTGTACAGGTCTTGGAGGAGGAGGTCTTGAAGGTGGGGGAGCAGCAGCCGTTGGTTGTGTAAAAAGAGGAATCTCAGATACTGTCAGCCACACATCATTAAATGATTCCAAATTTTCTTCAAATTTTGGAGAAGTGTCCGTCTGAATATTGGCCTCTTTAAAACCATCATTATCATATGAAGGGAGAAGCCCGTTGGCCAACTGGTTTACTAGAATCAGATGATGAATATGTAGGCCCATCAAAGGGTGTCTGTGGAAATCCCCAATCATGGCCAACAGGAAACTTGTTTTGTGAGTGTCTCTCAGGACTCTTCACAGAAGACTTCTCATCTGGTTCTTTGTCTCCAGCCCAACTTGAGCTTGCATTAGTCTTTGGAGGACTGGTATCTTTCTGTTATTTCTCTGTGATGAGAATGCAGGCACTGATTTTCAAGCCCATCGAAGGGATCAATATCATCATATACTCTGCCATTAGAATTTGAAGAACTATCATTTTGTGGCTTCTGGAACTACTAAATTTACCAATTTCTTCCAAAGGATCAGTAAAGTGGCCTGCAGACTCCATTGGGGGTTGAAGCTGATTCAAATACTTTGAAAGGATCATCTGTCACACTGGAGGTTGTTTTAGATTCCGTGGTAGTTTGCTCTGAGGAGAAACCAATATCAGGAGCAGGCCTGTGAATAGGGCAACGCATAAAAGTTATGGTGATATGTCAATCAATATGTTAAAATACAAAATTCATAACAACCACAACAAACAGTCATCAAAACAGTGGGGGTGGGGGTAGCGATAAATGTTACCTGTATTTAACAATTTATTCAACTTAAACATGGCACTGCAGGTTTTACTTCTGCATAAATTCAGCCTTTTCAGTCCGAATTGATACATGGCATTGCACTTATTAATGGTAAACAAAATTGAAGAAAGATATTCTCGAGTGTTTGATATAAGTTATATCACATATATCAAATAAAAATGTAACCAGTTTTCCTAGATGAGGAGTTCCTTATTATGTTGAAGAAAGAAAAGAGATTATGATATTCTCATTTCAGAAGCCACCAACAAAGCCATTCCTTTTAATGGTATTTTACTATCATCCTGTCCACTCTTGGCAACGTCAAAGCAATAACATCATAAGCATCCAAATAACTTGCACTTACAGCACTACTTTCAGTTAATCACATAATCATAAATACAAGGGTGAATCGTGATGTCTTTATTCCAAGTTATTTAGGGCTCTTTGATTCAAATATCTGCCGGATAGATCATGGCAAAGATCAAAGTTGTGCAGACATTATATTCGACCACATATAACGTAAAAATCCATATGCATGTACACATATAACTTCAAAATATATCAACATTAATTGCGTGATTAAAACAGTGAGCTCCTAGAATCACCCAAAGTAAATATCTCACTCCCAAACAGAATGTTCACACTTCACAGAAGAGGGTCATATAGTCAGCAAAACAAGGTCCCATAGAGCAGCCCCATGGGCCTATTCCAGTTTAACGACCTTCAAGTAACAAAATCCAAACAACTAAAACTTCAGACAGGCATAATAAACACATAATCAGTAAAAAATTGTAAATCCCTTGAGACATTGATAAATCAAATTTAGGGATCCTAATTCCTCATCGAATTGCAGTAATAACTAGCAGACAAAGAATTTCAACATGTTCAGCATGCATAGCGGTGGATTTTCATATTCAAGGGGATAAATATAGAAGAATGCTCTAAGAGCCTTCATGAGGAGAAGCTGCTATTAAGTAACCTCAATGTAATACATGATCGTCAAACATTTCAGGAAGGACTGCAAACCATCCAGTTGGAAACATGAATGAATGAAATGAATCATGATAAAGACGTTACTACAGAAAAACTTCCTTCCCCAACTGTTTTTAAGGATTAATATCTCATCAAAAGCATTAAGAAAATCTGTTATTATTATGCACAATTGACAATATTAACATATCATCGGATAGAAAGAAATTTTCGCATGTAAAAGCTTCCATCAGAAGAATTTAACAATTCCAGTGGATTAATTGGTTTTTTTTTATTCTTTTTTTCTGTGTATGCCTCTGAAAATTAGAATGACGATCTTTTGGCATTTGGTTCTCTGAGACACTGGACTGAATGGGTACACGCTAAAAAGCAACAAATTCACGGCATACTTGATCACTAAGTAGAATTATGTATCTAAAATACAGCTTAATGTACGCTTTTAACGGCAATAGACAGACAGACGAGCACATGGTAACACGAATATTTTACATTTTCAGGCCGATATATCAACATGCTAATGAACATAGAATCTCATCTCAGTAACTGAAGAATAAAGTTGTTACCGTACCTTTCACTATGGATTCCACTTCCATCAAATCCAGGAATCAAACCGTCAAAATCTTGATTATTTTTGTATCCTTCTCCGATCTCTTCTCATCATGCCTAGACTGACCGAACCCACCCAGAAGATCATCCAATGCGCTACTCTTCTTTCGGGGCCGAGAACGATGCAAAAACATCATCATAATTAGCTGTAGACGAGCTTTTTAATCCCGGGACGCCGACGAAAATGTCATCGTCATAGACAGGTTTGTCATACACAGGGGGGGGTTCATAGACTTGGAACCAAAATCGCTGGACCAGGATACATGGAATCTAAATTGAACGACGCATCAGCTCCGCGACTCTCCGATTTGCTCGAGTATCTCGCAGAGCCCCCCAACAGATCATCGAAACCACTAGTATCTTGATTCTTCTGATTACCCGATGATCTAAACGGCGAATCACCATCATCCATAAATTACCACCGAAAGAATCAAAGCTACCAGTGGATCGGGATGCACCGCGGGATCCCCAATCGAAGTTAAGGCTTCTACTATTGGGGGCATTCGAAGATCCTTTGGATGCAGCCATTGGGGCCGCTTTGCCCTGCGGTTTGAACCGAAATCGGCAGCTAAGAGACCGTCGAGATCGTTCATTATGATTACTAATAATTCCGGCGAATTTGGGGTTTCCTAAACGCAAAAATTTTGGGAAAATAAGATATCAAGAGAGGATCTACCAGGGAGTATAGCGCTAAATAAATTCAGCAATAGGAGAGAGATCAATCACTGGGAAGAGAAGAAGCAGAGATCTCGGTGGCAGCGTAGGAGGAAGAGCCTGGGGTTCAAGCCTTGCGATGGACTGAGAAGACACGAGAAAATTGAGAAGCCTGAACCATTCAGAAATTTTAAAATAAAATAAAAAAATTATTTTCCCCAAGGCCTTGCTCCTACCTCCCTCATTGTCCTTGGCTTTTGTCTTGGCTGGCTGTTATTACTTATTAGAGAATTTTCGTTCTTTAAAAAAAAAAAAAAGCTTATTTAAATTCCTCAGACTATTGAAATGAAATTTGAATTTTTATATTTCAGACAAAGGAAATGTAAGATTATTTTTAAATGACATGCAAAGGCCAGAACATGCGCAACACTTTAAGCTTCTTTCTCCTTTATTTTGTCTCAAATTTTTTTTTCGGATCTGAGTCTTACCGCATGCACGGTAAGTATCTTTAAATCTTAACTATGGTTTCAGGTAATAAAAAAAAAACCCATTAATTTTTAAATCTTCAACATTTGCATTAGAAAAAATTAGTCAAAACTTCCTGTTAAGAAAATTAACTGTGTAAAAACATCTAAGGATCTAGGATTTTCAATGATATAATTCATTTTCAGCGAATACAGCTCTTTTATAACTCGGTACAATATAATTTTATTTATGTGTAAATATTTTTTTCTTGCACATAGTTGAAATAAGTTGTACAATGTTCTTAAAAAATTTCAGATGCTAGTGTCCAATTAATTTTCTAGCCAAATGCTTTTGATCAATTTTTCCTTTAGATTTTTAAATTTTTTGCTGAAAATTTTTAAATTTTTTGCACTGTTATTTTATTTTTCTTTTTGGTGCACAAGGGTGTCACTTGTTTTTTTTTTTTTTGGCCAAACCACAAGGGTGTCACTTTTAAAACCAACTATTCAAGCGTGATTCTAAATTGTTTTCTTGGACAACGCAAAGCATGATTCTAAATGAACTAATTAGCTTTACAAACATAACAAAAAGTATTGAAAGAAAAAAAAGACTCCTCAAAGCTTGCATAGCTCGTACCAACGCATACTCATCTTTCCAAAAAAATTCTTTAGCCATTGCTCCCACAAAATCAAAATATAAGATAAATTTTGTTGGAGCAGCTTAGTTTTTTTTATACAATAACATTAAATTTTGTCTAATCATTTAACGAGTTTTTTTTAACTTTAACCCTAATTTATATTCTCTTTTATCTTTTATTCATGTATTACATCTTTACTTATTCTCTTCATTAATAAGAGCATATATGAAAAGAAAAAAAATAGGTGTCTTATGTATTTATTGTTTTAAGCTAATTTTAAACTAATTTCTTGATAAATATAAATATATAAAATTTAGGGGAAATGAGAGATAAAGAAGGTGGAATATATGACATTCCAATTGGGGAAGCTAAGAAAATATAATGATAGAGAGGAAAGTCCTTCCCAAATTAGAATTTTAAAATTTAGTGAAAATGATAAAAATGCCCTTAGTCTTTTTTTTAAAAAAAAAAAAAAGGGCTCAGCCCTCACCTGTGGCCGGTTGCCAGCATTTTTTTGTCACAACTTTTTTTTTTGCTATGAGAATATTGTATGAAAGTAGTAGGGGTGGGATTTGATCTCACTACCTCTTAGTGATTTTGGCCAACAAAATTAAAAGATGACCATTGGACCATCAAATACTTATTAACTTTATAATGCAAACAAAAATATAAGTTGACTCTTTATTGTAATTCCACAGCCGGTGACAACAATTTATCTGGGGATGAAAGTCTTAATTGAAAAATAACAAATATAATTTGATATCAACAAAACAACTTTGCTGATGCATAACAAGAAATAACACATACATTAATTAAAATAGCAAGAAATAGTTGTACATTAATTAGCTTTTCCTGTATGTGTTATTTTCAAATAAATTATTATCATTTTTAATTAATGTACGTGATATTTCTTGCTATTTTAATTAATGTACGTGTTATTTATGACCAAGAGGTAGTAGGATCAAATCTCACCCCACCACTTTCATACAATATTCTCACATAGCCCAAAAAAGCTATGACAAAAAAAAACTACCGTCAACTACCACATGGCAGCCGGTGGCCACCGCCGTTGAGGGCCAACCACTGGTGAGGGCTAAGCTCTTTTTAAAAAAAAATGACCAAAGACATTTTTGTTATTTCATTGAATTTCAAAATTTCAATTTGGGAAAGACTTCCCTCTCTGTCATTACATTTTCTTAACTTCTTAAATTGGAATATCATATATTCTACTTTTTTATTTGTCATTTTTCTTAAAGTTTATCTTATATTCTGAATATTTTGAGCAGAAGGGAGTACATTTTAACTGTAGATTTTAAATAAGGAATTTTCATTCAAAGATGGATCAATATATTAATGTGGAGAAAGTAAGTAGCTTCATTTGAATATATTTTTATTCATAACAAAAATAATAAATATATTTTATAGCGTGGGAAATAAGAAGAAACTTAGATTAAAAATATACAAGAAAAAACTTATCTTGGGATACTATAATATTACTACAGGAAAATTGGCCAGCATCAGCAAACAAAATTAAATAATATGAAGTCTCAATGTTACCAGCACGCTTCGCAATTCACATTAGGGCATTGTATTATTGAGCATATACTTAATTAGTAAGGTTTCAAAAATCGCTATCGAATTGGGTAAAACAATAATTTAAGGGTCAATGGTTGAATTGTGATCAGATTTACCATGTTTAAGTTAATACTATATTTTAATTTTACATGTTAAAAATGACATTAAAAGTCACAGTGTTTTATAAATACTATTTTACAAAATTAAACTTATAGGATTGCTTAAATAAATCTATTTTTTATCAATAAATATTTTATTAATATATAAAATTGGAAGGCGACAAGATGAGAGGTTATACTCTCTCAATTTAGAAAAAAGAGTATTATTGATTTTTTTTTTGGTGTACAGAGTATTATTGATTTTTAAATATGTAACTTAAGAAAATTAATAAATATTTTATAATTTAAAATAAAAAAGAAATCATTATTATACGTAATACTACTCCTTTGGTCCTAAATATAAGACCAATTTTGTAGTGTAATTAGACTACAAAATTGGTCTTATATTTAGGACCAGAGGAGTACTTATACAACGGACATAGTTATTTTAAAATTTATAGTTTTGTAATAGATATACATATTTTTCTGCATTTTTTCAATGCTTACAAGGTGAATATATGCATAAACTATAGTTTAGAAACATGATTAAATTTTTAACATTAAGAAAAATGAAAAAAAAAATAAATGCATAAAACTATGGCTTTGCACTGACTCAAGTTAAACCAATTCCTAATTTTGATTCAACCAATCAAACCGGCAAATCCAATCCAGTTTTTAAAAATCTTGTCAATTAGGCCATTTAATTTAATCTGTCATCATTAGTAAAATTGTCTTTAGTCTTGTAGGACCAAGATCTCTCGTATTTGTTAATTATGGTAGGAGCTTAATTTCTTTTTTAAAAAAATTATAATAAGAATCAAACCAATTTAGGAAAAAAAAAATATATGGTAATCAATATCATAGTAATCAATATGCTACCTCCGGTCCTTAATATTAGACTATGTTTGACTTTTATTTTGGTCATAATATAAGACCCCAATCCACTTTGTCTCTCATATTTTATATATTTTTTCCAAGTAGTCTTTCTAACAATAGTAATTATAGCCAATATACTTGATTAGTAGGATATTTTAGCAAAGATAACACCTATTTAGGACAAATAACTAACTCAACTTATTTTCTTAATCTCCTTAAATTAGTCAACTAACTCTTATAATTAGGTCCAGAGATAGTAGCTCCCTGTCGAAATATGGATTATAACAGCTTATGAAATTTTTTGTGTTCTTAAAAAAAAAAAAGAATACCTATAAGTGTTGAAAAAACTAATTTTTATTAAGATAAAAAGAGTAAAAGTTTTCCAGCTACTAAATAAGAGTAAAAGATAAACCCCCAACAAAGCTAGGAATTAAATTTTCAATCACTTGTTTGAAAAAAGGAGAACCTTCATCACTTACATCAATTCAAGTTGATTTTTAAAAGCTTTATTATTCAACAAAAATGTTAATTTAGGATAAGTAGAATCTGATAATACTATCCAGTCCTAATCATAAAACTTTATTTGTAATTTATAACGAAATCCTATAATTAGAACTGAAAGTAGTATTACAAAAAGGGTTAAAAAAAGATCGGGTGATTTGTTGGGGGAAATATTGGGTGATCAATCATTATTGATTCGTCATTTTCCATCATTAGGTGTTGGGAGACATTTCATGTTCCATCAACAGTCTTACTCAGCAAAATTATTAAACCATGTTTGGAAAAGGGATTATTAAAACAATGAGTAAATTACACAAAGTTATTTTTATTTTCAAATGGTTTTAATGCATTTTAAAATATAAAAATTCATATGCTTTTCATAAAATTCAGAAGAATTTTCTGCTTTTTGAAAAATATATACAATCTTTTGCATAAATTTAAAAACATCTATAATTTATTAGAGGTTATATTTTTGTAGCCTTGAGATTGCATCGTGATATTATAGAGATCGATCATGATGATAAATCTAAGAGGGAAGAAGTTTTTTTAATGATGATTCTCATACTTTTTTTTTTTAAAGAATCAATGATGAAGGCAAAAATTAAGATGATTCTTTTTGAGATGCATGATTGTCACTTTGCCCGTTCTTCTTGGCATAACTTGAAATCCTAATGCAAGTCCACTGAGCAAAAGTCAAAAGTTTGCCAATCTGTCATGCTAACCAACCTGATTTATAAAAGTGAGAATCTTGTTCCTTATTCCTTGCTCTGTTTTTTTTTTTTGGTTTAATTGATGGTATTGTTTGATCACTTGATAACAACTTTATTTAGTAATTAATCAAATTAACCATTACAATTTTTCAGTAGTCCTAAAAACTCAAAGTAGACTCATTAGGTTTTTTTTTTTTTTGGGTTATCTTACAAAAAGTCAGATATCGCTCCAAAAGAATCATCGGAGTAAAACAGGCTTTACATATTACTTCATTACGAGATTTTTACGTTGGCAGTAGCACTGGAGCTATATATTTATAATAAAATAAATGAGATAAGTAGATAAGAGCAATTTTGTTTTAACTTTAAATAGCTCCAAGCAAACACTAACCCACAGTAGCCATAAGCTAAAGTTTCAAGTCGTAATATAAATGCAAATTTCCACTTTTCCTGATCTTACCAACAATCCATCCAACTTCGTAAAATGAAAAGGGATTTTAATTTTTTTCCTTTCATAATTTGAATTTTTTTTTGGTTGCCTTTTACCTTTTTCTTTAACAGGGCTTCATAGAATATGCCCAAATAAGGCAGAAGAAAAATGTTTTTGAGAGTATTTGAATAGAAACCAAATTATAGTTTTAGAAGTAATTTTATGATATGCGAAGTAAATACGTGAAAAAATTTGTTTCAATTTGCAGAAAAACGTTTTTAAAAAATACTTCTGAGAATATCCAAACATATGGTAAATCTAATTAAGGTTAGCTTTATTTTTTGAGATTTGGATTTGATCCAAATCCATAATTCTATATGTATCTGAATAATGGATTCAGTCCCAAACCCGAATCCCCATCAATCCCAACATAATATAAAGATCATTCTCAATGAAGTTAAGGCAGCGGATTCACGGCTAATTGGTCATGCCTTCGACTTGAGTGGGAGTCTCCCAAATAAATCCAGTGCAATGACCAAGCAAAACACATCATCCTAATAACACATTGAAAAGTAGATTAAACCAAGCTAAGCTAAATGTAGTATTCCCTAATAACTAGACACAGAAGAAGAAGACCAAACGCAACATTCATTAAAGCATGGCTTCAATTTACAACCATCATGGTTCATCATCAAAGCTAAATATCTAGTACTTAGTGGCATATGATGATTCTCATGGAGTGGTGTGGGAAGTAGAGCTGCACAATACATTCTCCTCATCTGTTGAAAATTTAGCACTAATGTCGAACCCGTTTGGCGTCAGTTTCAGGGACGCTTGCATCAAGCCCATCGCTCCTCCCTGAACCACCAGTTTGTCCAGAAACCTACCAAATCATAAAAGTCAGCAGCAATTTTATCTGCTTTCTGATCTTCTCGTGATACAAAAAGTCATTTTAAGGCTCACATTTTCCTGAACTAAGCGAAAAATCTAAATATATTCTAGCTTGCCCTGAACTACAGTATATTTGAATACCAACACAAGAAACTCACAGTTTCATCCGGAACAACTGCATATCTCTCTGATGGTGAGACCCAAGTTCTCCCTGTACAGCCCACCATAATGCAGATTGATTTGAAAAACAGTAAAATGACAAAGGTCAAAATTAATTATTGTAAAAAGTGACGCAATGAACAACGCACCAGATAACGGGTCAGCCTTTGAGGATGATTCTATAAGTTGCCCACAAGACCCATCAACACTCAAGAGCTCAATAATTTTAGGTACATTCCTGCAAATTCCGAAGATGACATTCATAACTCAGGATTAATGACGAGATGCAATATAATCTCCAATGCTTATAGGGCTAAACGTACAAAGAATCATTATTTCACTGCATCAAAATATCCAACCATGTTAACTAAAAGCAAGGATTTCATTAAGTAGGAAACGCCAAGATGGTAGCTACACAAGGTCAACGTCGATCATCAAGGATTTCATGACCCTTTATAAGTCTCAACAGATTAAGGGCATCAGTGAACATCAAGGAGCCTCTTCCTAATTGATTTGAAAAATCTAATCATTCAAGTGTGCACAGGATAAAGGAACTTTGTGAACCAATTAATTACACCATCATAAATCAATTGCTTCAAACAGTTCCTTTTAAAACCGAAGCAAGAGGAGCTTGCAAATTGCCTACTATAGACAATTCGATGGTCTCAACAAAATTATTCAGGTACACACGCAATTACCGGTCAACAGTTTCGCCATGTCCAAGTTGTCCATTTGTGCCTCTTCCCCAAGAATATACATTTCGTCTATCAGTAACAGCAACAGTGTGTCTCCATCCGCATGAGATCTGAACTACTTTCTGCCAAGACAAACAAAAATAAAAAGAGAAAAAAAAAATATATGCATCAAGGTTTTTTACACCCATTTTTTATTACTTTGGCGTAGGGCAGGGAGGCAGGGCGTTGCAGTCTCAAGAAAGTACCTGGTCAGGGGGAAATTCCACTGGTACAGGAGAGCAATGATCAACATTGTCACCCACTCCCACCTGTCCAAACTGCATTTAGAGAAATGCAAAAAGTCAAAAACATCGACAAATGAAATATGTGTCATAGTGTACGAGGGAATACAACACTTGGAACTACTTTCTTAGGAAAGGAGTATCGTTTATATTATGCCATCTCTGCCCTGATAAGTTGCCAATTATTATTAAAGCAACAAGTATAATACAAAATATAGCAAAATAGGAGAAGAATAAAATGTTGTCACCAACCTTATTCCAACCCCAGCCATAAAGTTGTCCACCAGATGTTATCGCCATACTGTGCCTCCAACCACCTGATATCTGAAAGAATTTGGGAAAAAATTTCATAACAGGCAACCAACTATAATCAAAATGCCAAACACCAAAAATATTGCTCCTACAATTGCAGAAGATTCTGTTTGATCAATTTCTCTTTTAAAAGAATAGAGGAATATAATCTGAATTAGTGTGACACCACACAATGAAGCTGTTATTTACTAGATGAGACTTAGCCGCAGTGTACTCCATTCCAAACAAATCCGGCTTCTAATTGGGACTCAGGGAACAGAGGACCAACTAAAGAGGAGTGAGGAGAACTTAGATGGCTTTTTTTTTTTCTTTTTTTGATGATAGAGAACTCAGATCTTTCGAACCACTTAAATTTCCATGAAGTAAGAAAATCCCAAAAAGGATAATACGTGGGAACATGGTCTAGGGGCAACCTGAGAAATAAATTTATCGCTCAAGGCCTGAAGCTTGTGGGGCACGAGGTGGTCCTCAAAATCACCGTGTCCTAGTTGGCCATATTTACTCCACCCATATGTGTACAGTCCTCCAGAAGAAGAAACAGATATTGTGTGCCGCCAACCACAAGCAACGATGACCATCTTGTCACCCTGCAACTTTCAAACAGAAAGACAAGCAATGGGCAATTAGGGACAAAAATAAGTACTGTATAGAGCAATATTTTCCATCTACTAGTATGGAGGCATGCTAAATACTTTTCAAGTCAACCTACAAAACACTGTTAAGAAGCCTTGAAATACGTCATCTTCTGTTTCACATTGCGAGTAAAACGTTATCAGGAATCAAGCACTGGATAAAATCATGTATCATTCAAAATATGGCCACAATCATCATAGTCTAATCTGGAAGGATGAGATGATGTGAGGACATACATGAACAGAAGAAACTTTTTCAGGCAACAAACGATCAAATCTGTCTCCCAATCCCAAGTTTCCATATCGTCCCCAACCCCATCCAAATAGTTCCCCATGTTCAGTGACCGCTACACTATGTTCCGCACCAGCAGCAACCATTTTGATAGGTACTCCCTACAACAATGAAAAATTTCACACTTGTGTGTATAAATATCCACAATTTTCTGCTGAGAAATGAGATAGAAGGTGCAGATATTAAGATCTTTCAAAAATTTTCGCTCAACAAAAGTTTTATTATTGTTGTTGTTTTCCTCGTTATCAGCACTGCTTACAAAATGTGCAACATCCACTAATGCTTTTGCTGGAGGGTAGTTGACAAGTTAGACATAATCCCAGTGAAAAATTCAATCCAGTGGTTTCTACTCAATAGAGAAAGAAAAAAAGCCGGCTTGAAGGATGGAGAAGATGCTGACATCAAAACTGCTGTTGCCTGCAATAAGTTGTTGAATGCATACTTCTGCTTACTACCAAATAAACGCAAGAATAAAATGATATTAACAAACCTATTTCACCTTGCAATCCCTTTTCTGGATATTGTTTTTCTGAGGATAGCAAACTCATATCTGAGTCAATACAGATAAGAGCCACTTGTTTACGTTTTATAAGCTCAGGTGTGAGACAACACAACAAAACACCATCTACTAAATGGTCATATTGTTTACAGGCTGAATAACTTCCACCTCTATAATTCTATATTGCACCTTTATCATTAACAGTGCAAATCAGGTACTAATTTTCTCACTATGCAGCATGAGGCATGCCAACTGCCTAGAACATTATTATTCACGTCTAAGAAACCATTCAATATGTTCTGGTAGGGTAAAAAATATGGTTAAAAATGGTTAACTGTGACTATTAAACCATTGAAACCACTCCATGCTAAAAATAAACAGTCATTAAAAACAGTTCATCACTGATTAAGCTCTTGAAAGGCATAAACATTAATCAAAATAAAGAGGTAATCTTTTATGTTGACTTGGAAAGAGGTGGACGTGAGCAATTTAGTGCCTGTTCGGAGCCACGTTTAAGTGGCTTTTGGCTTTTAATGTGTTTGAGTGTGTTTGGAAGAACTTAAAAAATTAAGAGCTTATGCCAAAATCACATACTTAAGCCAAAAGCTAAAAATTATAGCTTAGAGAGTTGGAAAAGTGGAGAGAGAAAGACAAAATGTGGGTCCCATTTCTTTTACTCAAACAAACTTACTTTTACTCAATCATAATCCAAACAACCTTTTACCAATCTCACTTTTACAAACTAACTTTTTTAAAATCCAATCCAAACACAATTCACCTTATTCAATTTAACTTTTACCTGATCTTACTTTTCTAAAAGTCATATTAGAAATAACTGCTTTTTTCACCGCCAATCCAAACAGATCCTTAGTGTATTAAGGCTCTGTTTGGATAGCACCCCAAACCATGGTTTGGGGACCCAAACCATGGTTTGGGGAAAATGTTACCCAAACAGCCTCTCCAAAAACCAAAACCATGGTTTTGGGTCAAAACCATGGTTTTGACTCCAAAACCATGGTTTTGGAAAAAGCAAAATTTTTTTGCTTTTGGAGAAAAAAGGGAGAGTGTGAGGGCCTATATGATATGTATCTTGTTATTTTTTTTATAAACATATTTTTTTTATAAATATATTTAATCTTATATTTTATAAATATATATAGACATTAATTATTTATTAATTATATTATCTTATGTATTATTAATTATGTTGGTAAAAAACATATTATTAACAATTTTATTTCTTCAAATTAAAATATATCATAAAATCTATTTTTTCTGTAATTATCATATTAACTTATGTCTTTTTTTTAGTAATTTGTATATATAAAAAGTGCTTCTGATAACAACTATCCAACACTCTCACTTCTCAGAATCACTTTTTTACAAAATCTATTCTTCACAGAATCTATTTTTTCCAGAATCTATTCTCCAGAATCACTTTTCCAAACCACGGTTTGAAGTCATCCAAACACACCCTAAGGCTCTAGTGCATGCATCTTCACATTGTATATTGATGCTCACCGACTGAATGTTTTATTACACACGCACTCTACGCATATAACACTGAAAGCAGTACCTGAAATGTTTGAATTTTTTGTGGCACAAGAGAGTCTTCTGCGGTGCCAAGTCCAAGTTGACCATTCTGATTTCGCCCCCAACTTCAACAAGGAGAGTAAAGTCAAGAACCTCCAAATAGGCGAATTATTGTAAAATATGACGACAATTGTAGCAATAGATGAAAACATTTGTCTTTAATAATCAAAAGTTTGGTTGATATGCTCTCAAATCAAATTCAAGAAAAAATGGAGAAGGAATTCTATCTATGGAGGTAAAGAAGACAAATGTTCCATAAAGCGTATTGCTTCACAGGTTCTAATCATAAATAGTTCCTTAAAAAATTCTCCTAAGAGACAGAAGACAAGGACAGAATAATAAAATACAGGAGTTGCTGGAGATGGGCATAGACACCAATATAAGCTGAACCGGAAGAACTTTGATTCTTCCTCCACAGTTTTTAGTCAAAATTTCCATTCAGATGAGGAGAAAAACACGAGATGATGAAATTTAAAACATGAATCATAAGATTCAGCTCATGTTGCAAAGCAACTCACAGAGATGTAATTTTCAGTTTCAATCAATACACTTAATTATGCAACTCAAACTTTATTGACCAAATAAAAACAACTTGAAACTGGTAAAGAGGTTAGAACCAAAAAATGAATAATGACCAAATTTTAAGCAAGAACTGCTCACCTCTGCACCTCGCCTTCCATGGTAACTGCCAAACAATGGCTGTCGCCACAAGCAATTTGCTTTATCCTTAGACCCTGCAACGCTTTAATTGGAAGAGGAGTGAACAAGTCACTAGAATTACCGTGACCCAACCTTCCAAAGTCACCCCTGAAAAATTAGAAAAAGCAGAAGCTGCTTACAACTGTTCATATAAACCAAACAGTGCTGATGTCACCCAATTGACAGATAAACCACAGAAGAAAGAAGTCCTCTTGATGAGATCCAATGTTTTTCAGTAGTTGCAAGTGATAAAAGAAACCCCCAAACACTTGATATTATGACTTTTCATACAATATGACAGCATGTGTCCAACTTTTCAGTGCCACACAAATCAAACTCGACTTTTGCCTATCATATGCAGGAATCACCTCGTACATAGTGGTCAGAGAGCCCTAAAGCATGGCAACTTTCTCCGTCAGTCAGTTAACCAACAATATCATTTTTCAGCCCTTGTGTTGAGAAATCTCCTAGCTATGTTTCATTTTAGGAATTCGGATGCTATCCTTCTCTTCCAAAATATGAACTTTGTGATATTCATTTTTAGATAGATATTACTGACAATTCTATACATACTATTGACGATTGATTAAAGTGCAAGTATCACAATAGGGCTGCAGCAGTTGATAAATCATTGCACGGTCAAACTAGTTTTGATTCCATTTTTAGTACAATTGATGACAACACACGCTAGCCAAGGGTAAAAAAAATTGCATTTCTAGGGAACGTCAGTTTTCTGTTTTAAGAAGGTCAACGTTTTAGAAAACTAATTAAAAGATAGAGAGCAGACCATCCCCAGCTAAACACTTCCGTGCGGGACTCTGAATACGCAATCGTATGGTCAGCTCCGCAAGTAACAGATACTATCTCTTGGCCATCCAATGAACTCAGTTGTGTAGGGAAAAGCCGATCCTCAGCATCACCATGGCCCAATTGCCCATCCTCTCCCCGTCCCCATGAGCAAACAACATTTCCAGCTGTGAAGGATCGACAATGAGCAAGCCGTCAGTTTAACAAAGACCCAAGTGAAGAAAATTACAAATCATTTACAGCAAGGATGTCATGAAAATAGAAAGGGAAGAATGACGAAGCTAGCAGATGTTTATTTTGTGGCTGATATATTCACAGCGTATTTTTTTGAATTTTGAGAACAAATGCAGTTCTCGGCTCTTGCTGCTGCTCAAGGAGAAATCAAAGCACAAACTTGAAATCTTGTCTACAATTGATCTACCGCAATTGATTGGTTATAAAACAGAGATGTGGGTAAATCAAGTGGGTTATCTTATCCAAACAGTAAGGTATTCCCAGGAGAGGCAACAATGAACGCCTCGTTAAGCCACTATCCAGAAGTTGGAGTCAATGCCAATGCCCCAAAACATAATTTTGGGGTCATGTCAAACAGTCAAAATGATTTCAGCTTTCATAAACTTCCAAAACGATCCCCCCCACATGGAGGTACAATAAAATTCTTAGTTTAAAGAGGAGAAAGAAGTAAGAAGTCGGCGCTTACAGAGTAGGGCAACGGAATGGCTAGCACCGGCGGATATCAAAAGCACGGTTCGAGGAGGAACAGTGACATCAGTCATGACTTCCTCTTGCACCATCATGTTGAGTGGTTGAGGAATGAGGACAAAGAGAAATTCGCGAAGGCCAGAAGGAGGGAGGAGAGAGGAAGAGGCATAGAATTTAGGTGGGATCAGAAGAAAACTCAGAATGAAGATATTAATAGGTGGCCAGATATGAGTAATAGTGAAATGGATGGGACGTTGCAAAGACAGAGTTCAGAAGAGCAATAAAACCTCTTCACAAAGGAGAAGGCTAGGCTTAGAGGCAGAGACAGATCGAGAAGAGAGAGAAGGATTGGGTGGCGAGGCAGGTGATGAATCAACGACGGCATTGAATGCAGAGGGGCCCATCAGTTCGGACATTTTACTCCAGCCGGCGAATCGGATGTGCTTCGGCGTCGGGTTTAATTTCGGCGCCCTTCGTCAATTTTCAGCTTCTCCCCGCCACACGCTTCTTCTGCTTCTTACCGCCTTTTCTTTTTGTTTTCTTTTTTTCGTCATCTCCGCACTCACCCGTTTCAACGACCTTTTTTTTTTTTTGGCCCATCCTGTTTCAACAACTTTTGATGAATATATAATTTTTTTAACAAAATTTATACACGGGAATAACTCGTAATTTTCAAATTAATTTCATGTAATTGCCTTTGAATTTGTAAAATACTCATATTTATAATTATATGAATGCCTCGCCATTTGCAGTTAACTTCGGAATACAAGATTTAAATCTCAAATAATTTTTTTCATCAGTCATAGTTATTATAAGTATTAAATTTAATATGAAAATATTTGTGAATATTTTATAGATATTTAAAATTTTAATGCTAGTAGTAATTTTTTTGTCAATAATATTATATTTGAATTAGAAAACTAAAAACATCGTTTATAAAATTAAGACACTAAAATAAAACTTTATCTAAAATTAAAAGATCAAATATGTAGTATTTGTTTGGCAAATTAAACTTGGGCTAGTGTATCAGTGTATGAGTATGAAGTGTCAATTATTATGAGTTTTGTTTTTGCCAACGTATATGAGTATATTATTTTTTTTAATTAGAAAGCAGATATTAGTAGCGAGATTATTCCAAGCTGAACTCACGTCTTTTTTACTTAAAATTAAATAGCGGAAAATTTCATGCCAGGAGACTGTACAGCACCAGTTGACCTGTCAGCGTGTGTTAGATTTTTTTCAATAATTTTATATAATGTCTTCCATTACTTAATTTTAAAAAATATATATTTTTAAGGGGAAATTACAAATAAAGACCCCCAATATATAAAATGGCAATCAGGGACCTTGAATTTGAGAAATTGCTGCAGAGGACCCGGTCCCAATTTGCTATTATGAAATGTGTGTTAAATGGCTGAAATGCCCTTCACTCATTTGAAAAGAAAAAAAAACCTATCCGCGCTCTCCTCCCCCCCCCAAAACGTGCGATAACTTCCTTTGTATCCCCCCAGCCATTCTTTGCGGTCTGCTCTGTTTATTTGTGCGCAAGAGTTTGTTTCCATTTTGCGGCGAGAGGAGTATTGTGTGAGAGATGAGTGTATTTGCTGTGGGAGAGGAGAACGGAGTCGTGCTGGAGTAGTGATCTATCGGCATTATCAAAGGCAAGGGAGGAGGTAGAGGCATCGTGACAGTCGTGTGTGGCTATCAAAGTTAACAGCGGCATTTAGCGACAAAATCTGGTGGTAAGTTTCAAGCTTTGGTTTGTTTGTGTTCGTTGCTGCCTGTGTGATACATTAACGAGAGGGAAGGGAATGCGTTTAGGGCAGGAACGTATATATATGTTTTTTCTGTTGAATATGTTGTGACTGATTGGCGAAAAATGGTTATATGTGGAAGAAGATGGGCGAATGGGTTTGGGTGGGAAGGGAATGAGAAGATCAGTTAGGAGGATGACAAGATTAGTTTGGGAAATGACGACACTTGAATGGATAAAGTGCAAATTGAATTGGTTAACTATTAATTGATCTGAAGAGATGTTAAAGTGATAGTGTCGTTTAAAATGACAAAATTGAAGTAGGGGGATTGACAAGTTGATAATGCAAAATAAGAATGTGTAATTGACAAGTTGGTAATAGAAAATAACAAGTTGAATATAATGAATAACAAGTTATTGAGCAGTTGGGAATAAGAAGGTTGCCATGGGTTCCTAACAAGTTAACAATAGGAAATGACAAGTTTAAAAATGACAATAAGAAGTTGGGAATAAGAAAGGTGATTATGACAAATGGAGAACTTTATAATGTAAAATAACTAGTTGATAATTGTAAATGACAAGTTAACGATGAGAAATAACAAGCATGAGAAGTAGTTGAGAATAACAAGTTTACTTTGAGAAATTAACAACTTGCTTATATGAAATTACAAGTTTATGTTTCGAAATAAGAAGTCAATGGTGGTGATGTAAGAAGGCTGTTGGTTACAGAATAGGTTGTTGACAGAGGTGATAGTTAGTTAGTAAATGTGGTTGTGAAGGATTGTATGTTGAATATTTTGCAGGAAGAGAAAGATGGCATCAGAAGGAGCCTCTGGATCAAAAAAGGCACACAACGGTTGGTTGTTATTCAGAAGTGAGTTTATGGCCACAATAGCTGACCCTGACATGACAGCCAAACAAAAAAGAGATGCTGCATCAAATGCATGGAAAGCTCTGGCCGCTGAAGAGAAGATGAGGTACACCGAGGAGGTGAAGAAAAGAAGGCCACAAAAGGGAGAAGAGGGGAAAAAGAAACATGTCCCATCATTTCTAACCCGGGTGTCCCTGAAGGGATTAAGAAAATTACTGCACTTTGTGAACAATAATGAAGACTTAAGGGAGACGGTTGAGAGGATGGGCTTCGAGAGGCTGTTGAAGGTTGGATTAAAGAGACTACCCCGTGATCTCATTGTGACCATGCTGAGATCATATGACCTGCCAACGCATCGATTTATAATCAGGGGCAAATAAGAGGAAATAGGAGCAGAAGATGTTGAGCAACTGCTAGGAATCCGTCACGGTGGGGAGGACGTGAAAACTAAAGTTGATGAGAGTGATGCTACATATCAGGAGTTGAGAAATGAATATCGGAAAGTGTCATTCAGCAAAATACTAAAAGACATTGTTTCAGGGGAGGAGGATCATAGATTCGAGTTTTTATTTGTGCTGTACACCCTGGGTACTTTTCTATGTCCGAAATCAAGCTCAGAAGTGAGTGAGAAGTTGGTTAGAGTCATGCGCTGCACAATGGATGACTTTGGAAAGTATGATTGGGCTATCTATATTATAAAGGACCTCTGGAAAGAAATGGGAGACTATGTCAAAGGGTACAGGCGAGGCAATGAAGGGCAGGGGAGCAGCACTGTTGGTGGCTGCATATACTTACTTCTGGTATTACTATTTTATTTGTCATTGTGTTTGCATTTGATTACCGATGTGCATAACGTTAATGTTGTATATATGTGCCTGGCTTGCAGCTTTTTTTTTGTGAGAATTTTAACCTGAACACGCCTGTTGGCTGAGAGTTCACTACTGCAATTGAATACTAGACTGATGAGAAGATAAAAGAATTGGCCAGCAAGGAGAGGAAGAGTGTTAGAGGAATTATGTATGGAGGAAAAGGCAGTGAAGCTATGACAGGGAAAGAAGAGAGGATAATTGTAGAGTTTTTGGACCCGGTATGTGGTATAATTGGTAAACTGAAGTTTTTATTTCGTAACCTGAACTTGTTATCTGCCATAGTATTGTTGTCATTTCCTATACTGAAGTTCTGATTTGCTATAGTGACATAGAGCTTTGTCATTGTTAAGTTGTAATTTGGCAAACTTAAGTTGTTATTCGCAATACTTATGCTGTGATTGGCCATATTGAACTTATCCATGGGTAGACCGACTTGTGATTTTGTATATTGAACTTGTCATTCGGTATAATGAACTTGTCATCTGCCATACGTGAGTTGTGATATGGTTTACTGAACTTGTCATTCGGTATAATGAACTTGTCATCTGCCATACGTGAGTTGTGATATGGTTTACTAAACTTGTAATTCTGTATAATGAACTTGTGATCTACCATACCTGAATTGTAATTTGGTTTACTGAAGTTGTCATTCGGTATAATGAACTTGTCATCTGCCATACGCGAGTTGTGATATGGTTTACTGAACTTGTCATTCGGTATAATGAACTTGTCATCTGCCATATGTGAGTTGTGATTTTGTTTACTAAACTTGTCATTCGGTATAATGAACTTGTCATCTGTCATACCTAAGTTATGATTTTGTTTACTGAACTTGTAATTCTGTATAATGAACTTGTGATCTGCCATACCTGAATTGTAATGTGATTTACTGAGGTTGTCATTCGGTATAATAAATTTGTGATCTGCCATACCTAAGTTGTGATTTTGTTTACTGAACTTGTAATTCTGTATAATGAACTTGTGATCTGTCATACCTGAATTGTAATCTGATTTACTAAACTTGTCAATATGTCATAGTGAAGGTGTCATTTCCCATAGTGAACTTGTTGTTGTATATACTTACTTGATTAATGTCTTTTACATGCAGGAGCTGAAAAAGTTACGTAAGCGCCTAATGAAGAGGATAGAGGAAGGGCAAAAGATACTAATGAAAATGGTGGATGAAGAGTTGGTGAAGGTGCAAATCCCAAGACAGGGAGATGGTGGGAAGGGTAAATCAAGAGGAAAGGCTCGGGTTGAGACAGTGCCTACAAATAGAAGTGACTCTGAAGATGATGAGGAGGAGAGGCGCAACAATGATGACACAACTGAGGAAAAGGAGAAGGATGAAGTAAGCAGTGAAGATGGAGACAGTCATGGGAAGGGTGACACAGAGAATGACAGCGACAATGAAGAGATGGAGGAAGAGGGTCAAGGGGATGGTGATGACAGGAGCGAAGGGGAGAGGGAATACAAGGGTGATGCAAAGGGTGACATACCTACAGCCAATCCCCCTAGGGAAGTGTCACCCACCATTGAAGGTGATGAGGCAAAAGGTCACTCACCGATGGAGGTATCCCCCCTGGCCATTGTTGAATATGTTGGGCCTGATCCAAAACCTGTATCTGTGGAGGCACAACAACTAAGGAGATCTACTAGGGTTCGGTTTAGCAAGATCAAGTCTCCTTGGTTGGAGTTGAAGGCACAATCAAGAGTGAAGAGGCCTATGAAGCCCAAGGATATTTTTTTCAATTTAGTCAGCCGAGCTGTCAAAGGTGATGAGGGTGAGATGTAAGTGAAAATCTTTGCTTATGTGATGTTATTTGTTGACTACATGTTAACATAACACATCTAATAACTCACTTGAATATGTTTCAGTCCTTTGATCAGAATGTTTGATGAAGACATCTGTTAGAATCAATCTCACCCAAGAGGGGGGTGAATTGGGTGAGTTACAAATTTTAGAATTAAATGCGAGACAGTATTGAAAAACAGAGAGTCAGAGTCAGGAGAAATTTCACCGCAGAGAGAAGACACAAGATTTATACTGGTTCGGTCTTAACCACTTGACCTACGTCTAGTCCTCAGAACACCTCTGAGTATTTCACTATCTTCCAAGATCGACAGGGCTCTTGGTGCCTCGGTACAGTAATTGAATCGCTCAATCACTCCCCCTTACTCCCGTAAGGATACAAGCCCTCTCAAGAGTCCACACTCTTGAGTATCGCTCAAGTATTTAATAAAGAGTAGTTATCGGCTCTCTTACAGAGTGAATTTAATGATGAACACTGATGCTCAGTAGTATCGCAGAAAACAGAGTATTGAATGCTAGACTTAATAATCACAGGTGGTAGTTCCGGTATTCAATCTCTTCATTAATGCTTCTTCGCACCTTTTATAGTTGAGGTTGTTAATTAGCCGTTAGACGGAAGAGCTTCTAGCCGTTGTGACTCAGTTTGCGTGTTTCGCCGGTTTCAACGGTTCCGCCATTAATGCGTCTGAGCTTCTGACACTGTAGATTGCAGTTTACGTAATCCCGTTGAAGAGCCGTTGTAATCTTTCTTGGTAATCTGCACATATTAAAACTTGAAGCAACAAGGAGTCTTGTGGTGTAGGTTTTAATTAAGAACAAGAAGAAACACAAATTTATCATTCAAAGATCTTGGTCGAAATGATTTGTCTGTAGAAAGAGCAGAAAGACTTTCTGGGTATGTTGATCGAAGTGGTGATCGATTACTTATTGTTCGATCAGGTTATCAAAAAAATGAATGAAAGCTTCTCGAATTAGTTCATTGAAATTATCGATCAAGTGTTGGATCATTGACTTTAAGAATTATCGTAGTAAACGGAAATCGTTCCATGATCGAACAAGTGATCGAACACTTGTTGATCGAACAGATTATTGATAATTCAAATGTTATTGAAATGAAACTTTATCGAACAACTTATCGATAAAAGG
Source organism: Neltuma alba (assembly GCF_004799145.2). Lineage (NCBI taxonomy): Eukaryota > Viridiplantae > Streptophyta > Magnoliopsida > Fabales > Fabaceae > Neltuma > Neltuma alba. Next base: position 34,191 of record NW_021634558.1, on the reverse strand, counting down.
GTGATGGATAAAGTTATCGATAAACCATGAGTAAGAATATTCATTGAAAGACACATACTCTCTGGAATGATCGAACAGGTGATCGATCAATGAATATTCGAACAAGTGATCGATAAAGTGAGAAAAGAAATTTAACCCTGTAAGGTGAAGAAACTGATTATCGATCACGTTTTGTAAAAACATGAGTTTCAAGAAATCGAATGATCGATCATATTACCGAAAAGTCAATGATCGATTAGGTGATCGAAAAATGGTTCAACATAAGTTAATGCGAATATAGCAATCCTTAGACTCTTTATCGATCATGTTATGTGAAAAGATAATATGCAAACAAGTTAAATTATCGATAATGTTATTGATAATGTGGTTGCAGAAAAACTAAATATGAGTAGATAACAACATTGATTATCGATCATGTGATCGATAATTTTATGATCGATAAGGTTATCGATCCAGCAGTTAAGATGATTACCTGCATTCAGAGTTGGAGCATAATGATCGATCATGTGATCGATAAGCCAGTGATCGAAAATATGATCGATAAATGATAAACATAGTAAATGTGTAGAACGAATAGAGTGTGTTACCTCTTATCGAAGTCGTTATTGATAATTTATTTATCGATCATGTGATCGATAAATGCACTTCAGATTTGGTTCTCTTTATCAGTAACTCGATTGTTTATCTGATGTTATCGATCAGGTGATCGATAATTAACGGTAACCTTGTGTGATTTCCATGTTAGAGATAATCGATCATTTTATCGATTAACTACTTATCGGATAGTTCTTCGATCAAAATACCTACTATAAAACTGAATTACACCTGAACAATTATCTGTAACCTTAGCAATAAACGTTTGATCGATCAGATGATCGATCACCATACTTAACTAAATTAATCTGACTTTGTTATCATCAAACTATAATCCTAACAACATCCCCGACGATTGCTGCATTCGCTTAGTGGAAATAACAGGGTGAGTAACCGAGTGATGTCGTTGGTCTGTAAGGCTTTGGTGCAAGAGCAGCAGGCAGTTGAAGGTCGAGTTAGGAGGCATATATTTGATGCAGACTTCATGGTGAGGTTTCTGTATTACTAATAGGCTTTGTTGATTTACAAGATTGGAAATGAAAATGACAGAATAAAGTGTGTTACAGTGAATAACAACTTGGTTTTCTGCATTTCACAGGCCATAATGACCCGTGATCCAGCTCGTTGGGATCCTAACCAGCATGCACGACAAATACTTCCGCATTATGTTGGCTACAACATAGGTGACTGTGACTTGATTCTGGGCCCTGCTCTAGTTGGGGAGCATTGGTTCTGTTTTGCATTCGAACCAAAGACCCAGAAGTTTAATGTCCTTGATTCTATGCGAGCAAGTTTACAGCGTAAGAAGACCACCTCCAAGCAGAAGAAGGCAGCCACATATGACCCCCAAGAAATGGCCATCACCGGATGTGTAAGATGTTACTGACCTGTGCATGTTAGATAGGGAAATGACAGTTTTATATTATTATCCTTTTGATGAATATGGCATATGTGCAGAGGGATCAGTTTGAAGACATACTTCACATGGTCAAACCAGATTTTAGTGATAACTTGGAAATTGTCTGGCTTGATGTACCACAGCAGAAAAATTTGTGAGTGTCTACACCCTACTCATGTGATATGTTATTTGGCTGTGTTGGTTTGAGGAGCTGAAACTGTTAGGGTGGTGTTGTGGGCAGGAGGGATTGTGGTGTGCATGTGCTCATATGGCTCAAGAAATGGGAGCCTGATGTTTCCCTTGAATATACCGAGGTATTGACATTACCTTATTTATTGTGCAATCAAGAGTGACCACGTGTGACTTGTTTGGTGGTAAACTTGCTATGCAGGCTGATGTGTCCTCTTTTCAGCGCGAGCTGATGTGGTGGCTAGTGAACCATAATGACAATGAATGCCGTCGAAAGGTGTATGATCTTATCTCACAACCAGAGAAGGGTCGAATGACCAAGAAGAGGAGAATGTCTTTATAGAGAGCATTTAAATTAGGCTGACTTTTACTAACTTTGTCAATGGATTCATTTGTTGAAATTGTATGCCAATTATTGTAATGGTTATGATATGGTTGGATTGATAGTATAACAGCACTTATATTTGGAATGACAAATTTCCCTTTAGTCAGGCCAAATGGCCAATGACAAGTTTAGTACGGGCAACGACAAGTTCATTATGGCCAATGACAACTTGTGAAAAGGTTTTCATACAAATTTGTGATTCTGTATTAAAGGTGGCTAAATTTGCACATTGATTCATGGAATGAGAGGTTGACAAAGGAAAATGACAAGTTGACAATGCCAAATCACTAGTTCCCAAGATGTTTTCATGCAAGGGAAAATTTCTGCTCCAATTAGTGGAATTCCACTTACGACAATCACGGAATGACAAGTTCACTAAGGAAATTGACAAGTTGACTAGTGAAACTTACAATTTCCCATAAGGTTTTCATGAAACCGAGATTGTCTGTTGAGATGAGTGGATTCCCACTTATGATAATCACGGAATGACAAGTTCATTAAGGAAATTGACAAGTTGACTTGGGAAATTTACAAGTTCCGATAAAGTTTTCATGAAACCGAGATTCTCTGTTGAAATTAGTGGATTTCCACTTACGATAATCATACAATGACAAGTTCACAAACGAAAGTGACAAGTTCACTATCGAAAATTACAAGTTCGAATAATGTTTTCATGAAACGACTGGATTTTCACTACTGGTGAACACAAAGTTACAACTTCAGAAAGGGAAATGACAAGTTTATTATGGAAAATGACAATTTCCCAGAAGGTTTTAATACATTTTCATACTTTTGAAGACAGTGATTACATTGCACATTTCCAAGAGCAACCACTTCTAATCAACGCAGAATGACAAGTTGACATTGCCAAATGACAACTTTACTATGGCACATGACAAGTTCCTATAAGGTTTTGACACATTTTGTTTTCTGACAGCAACCACTTCTGATAAACACGGAATTACACATTGCACATTTCTGACAGCAACCACTACTAATAAACACGGAATGACAACTTGATATTGTCAAATGACAACTTTACTATGCCACATGACAAGTTCCTATAAGGTTTTGACACATTTCGTTTTCTAACAGCAACCACTTCTGATAAACACGGAATTACACTTTGCACATTTCTGACAGCAACCACTTCTGATGAACATGAAATTACAAGTGCACAAAAGCAAATGACAACTTAACTATGCAAAATAACAAGAAGTGACAAGTTCTGATTTCTTTCACAGCAATAAGTTCTTTACAACATTCAATGACAAGTGCACATTAACTTACATCTTCCACTTAATGTCCCTTTGTCCCAAACATAGAAGTAACAAAAAATATATGTGCACATCTACTAACATCCTGCTCCCAAAAAATTAAGAAGGATGAACCCTATATGTGCCAAAAAAATTAGTTGTCCCATTTGTAAGTGGAAGTCAACTTGGGTTAGGATTTTTGCATGTCCTCTTTGTATGTCCAGGATGAAGACATCTAGTGCAATGATATATTTTTTTGTTGTGGAATTGTGATTCCTTTCTATTTCTTCTTGGTCTTCCAGAAGGCCTAACAGTGACTGGGGGTAAAAGCAAGGGTTGAGCAGTAAGATTCTCAAACGTATAGTCATTCAAGTGAGGCATATCAATTGTCACCACTGGAACCATGCTCCGGGTATAGATTTTTTCTTGGGATGAACGTTTGTAACACTCTTCAACATAATCATAAACGTTTCCCCCTATGGTCTTAATGGCTGCACAAGCATGTGAGCATGGAATCCCTAACATTTGCCAAGTTCCACAGCTACATTTGTGTAGGCCAAGGTCCACTCTTTGGTCTCCACGTGATGTGTGCACGCATATTCTTCCCCCTCCATAATTCTCATAGTGCATGTACCTACCGAAATACACATGCTCCAATACTTTTGCCTCTATTTTTGGCCCAACGCAATTACTCCACTTAGTCATTGCTGCATATGATGCATGCATCTTTCTTGCTACTTTCTCCCGGTGCTCATAGATCATTTAGGCCACGTTATGCTTCCTCTCCCTTACCATCCAAGCATTAAAAGATTCAGCTCAATTAGTTGTTATGTTGTCCTACCTTCTATATGGGAACTTGCTCAATGCCCGCCTATCCACATCACCTTGATTGATAACCCACTCATATAACTCATGAGACATGGTTCTGAGATCATCCAGCGCATGATCAAACTCATCCGCAAGTCTTGCATAAGCCACTTTATCCAATACCTTTAATGCATCTTCCTTTGAATTTTCACTTGTCCCTCTCCGACCTCTGTTTAATTTCATATATTCAAAGCTAAAGTTCTCCTTCACATGCCTATAACAGTATGCATGCCTTTCATCCCCAAATATTGCTTGCACAGCACCAATTATAGAATTATGTCTATCTGACACAATAGTCAGTTGCATTGAACCAACTATTTGTTTAATCTTGTGAAAAAACCACGTCCAGTCATCAAGATTCTCTCCCTTCACCATTGCTATTGCAAACGGCAACATCTCATTATCCGCATCATATGCCGAAGCTGACAGTAACGTCCCCTTATATGGACCACTTAAATGAGTACCATCAACATATAATATAGGCCTTGCACTGTTGAAAAAACCCTCAACACATGCACCGTATGCAATGAACACACGCTCAAATCTATTACCAATGGAGGCCCATTCAGCAACCGTTTTGTCATCAGTTTCCTTCAACCTTTCACATAACCATGGTATTAACATATAGGACTGTTCTGGTTTCCCATGTATTTCTTCCATTGCCTTTTCCTTTGCTCTATATGCCTGACAATATGTAAGTCTCACACCATACTCCCTCTCCAACATCTTCCTTATCTCAGTGGGCCGTTTTTCAGCATGGTCCCTTATCTCTTCAACTATTACTGATGATGTCAACGCAGCACTCCCACCATAAGTCACAATCAAATTGTCTTGGGCTGAATGAATGTGCTTATTGCAAAATATAGTCACACGTAATAGATGACTGTTCTTTCCAACAGCATTTGCACATATCTTCCAAGGACACCCTTCTACTTTACACCTCACATTCATCTTCTCCTTACTATTCCTGATATATCTTGCTGCAAACTTCTCTGCAATACTGAACCTGTACACAGCTTCCCTAAAAGCAACAGCATGTGTGACTACATTCATCTTCTCCTTACTATTCCTGATATATCTTGCTGCAAACTTCTCTGCAATACTGAACCTGTACACAACTTCCCTAAAAGCAACAGCATGTAGAACATATTGGCCCACTCCTACAAACACTCCTGCCCATTTCGTACAATTCATCTCGCCCGTCAGTCTTCCCTGACTCTCTGAACCACTACACTTGCTTCTCTGACTTGATCCGCCTCCTTCAAAAGTTAGGCATTCAACTCCATTCTCAACATTCACTGGCTCATGTTCATCACCAATGGTCGTTTCAAATGTATTCATGTATTGTGAAAGTCCAAATAAATTCTCACTCCTGCCACCATAATACCAAGTTAGGAAAGCTATATTCAAACGACAGGTTTGAATAAAATAACATGTCTACATATCTAAATAACAAGTCCGCATATGGTTATTACAACTTTAGTAACTAAAATAACAAGTCTACATCTACAAACAATTCCTTGCTAAATTAACAAGTCCGTATGTGGTAATTACAACTTGAGTTACTCACATAACAAGTTTCCATATAGAAACTACTGGTTAGTAAAATAACATCTACAGATCTAAATAACAAGTCCGTATATGATAATTATAACTTCAGTACGTTGAATTACAAGTCTACATATGGAAACCTCTACTTATGTCTAATAACAAGTCTGCATTTCTAAAACACAAGTTTACAAATGGAAATGACATGTCCACTATGTTCAATAACATGCTTGCATTTACTAATTACAATTTAGGACTGCAACACCATTAGCTTCGTTACAATATTTCTATACGAATTACCAACAATATATTAGTAAATAACAAGATTCAATTGGAAAACATAACCACTTACACGTCTAGATCATTCCTTGCTCTAGGTTCCCTATCATTCCCTTTCCCTCCTACATACACATAACCACTGCTGTCATTATATCTAAACAAGTTACAGATATCACCATCATCACAAAGATCAATCAATGTACTCTCATCAAATTTAACTTTATACTTAATCTCATATCCACCACCATCATTGCCTATCCACTGTGAAATTCTTCCACACAACTCGTCTACTGTTATCCATTCTTTTATACTGGTTACCCTTACACTCCCTCCAATATATTTAACTATACCTTCACCATTTGCTTCAAAATGTCCACCAATATGCACGTAACAGAACAACTCCTTCCCACACCTTCTTCGGTTATTGAAATCCATTTTTCATACTAATCTGCAGCAAAAATTTACGTTTAGTCAGTATATTAGCTTCACTAATAAATATTTACACATTTATTCCATCGACTCAACCATTTACATACCAAATTAAAAACCCATGACCTCCTGTCTTCCCAACATCACTTTAGGGCTTCACAACTTCACTTTAGGGCTTGACGACTTCAACACCGAAAATCATGGTATCGTCATTCCCTCATTCCGTGGCAACACCTCAACCTTCACGGTCAAACTAACGGCCATTATCCAACCTACACTCTGCCAAACCACTACACTCTGACCCCTTCCCCATCGCAACCACCACCGTGCACTACAAATGAGAGATGACCATTCACACTACGAAAACAAAAATATCCCACCTCCAACTAACCACAACCTCCTACATTGTGATATCTTTCATCTTCAACTACACCTCCCATTCCCTCCCTTCCTCCAGCCTACTCACCCACACAGCAGAGATGAAGATGAAGAATGTGACGATGTGTAACTCTTACAGGGAACAATACAAGAAGGGTTTACTCAGTAAGTTACTCGCATTATTGCCAATGTTAGAAGATCCCAATATCACACATACTCGTTTGGCTCATCCTACTCTACCAGCTCTCCCGCCACCCATTAAAATCCTGGTCTCTGCCTTCATTAACAGTAATGATGAGTGAGGGGCATTTCAGCCATTTAACACACATTTCATAATAGCAAATTGGGACCGGGTCCTCTGCAGCAATTTCTCAAATTTAGGGTCCCTGATTGCCATTTTATATATTGGGGGGTCTTTATTTGCAATTTCCCCTATTTTTAATCATTTAACTTTAAAATTGTTAAAAAATGATTACATCAAAATATTAAATATTGGTTAAATATTCTCAAACACTAATATATTAAGTTTAATTTTTAAAACAATAATGACTGTTATAAAAACATTACCACCTACAATTATTAATATAAGATCTAGTTTGTAGATCAAATTCAATTACAAGCTAAATATTATATTAAGAATTAGAGGTATTCCGAAGATACAATTAATTATATTTAAGGGTTGAGACTTTATTTTTATGGCATTAAACCTTATAAAAACTATTTGAATTTTTAGTTTAGTCTTAAATATAAAATTCTAATTCATTTTTGTCTTTTATATTTATTTATTTTTCTCAAGAGAGTCCTTGTAATAGTTACACATATTAAATATTTTATCAAATGATAGTTCTAAGCTTCTAACTAATACACATTCTTAGTAAAGATATTTTAAGCAAGACATTGTCTATTTATTATAAATAACTAATTTAATTAATTTTTGCATGAACTCAAATTAATTAACTAACTCTAATATTAAAAGTTAAAAATAGTAATACATATTAAAAGAAGAATTGCGATAAGGTTCTAAAGAGAGAAAAACATGTTTACCAAAAAGTTTAACAACAACTAAGTAATTTATAATGATAAATTTTAGAATAAAAATCACGATAGATTTGAACTGCTCATTTGTTATTTGTTGTTAGAGTTGTCAATAAGGGCCAGCCCGGCTCTAAAAGGCTAACCCTTGAAGGGCCAGGGCCTAAAAGAGCTGGTCTTTTAAAGCCTACATATCTTAAAATTATCTAATTATTAAAGTTCGACCCTTGGACATGCTGGCTCAGGGCTTAAAAGGACTGGCCCTTTTATGTTATTTTTTAAAATTTAAATTCTTTTTAATTATTGTAAAATAAAAAATAAAATAACAAAACTTCTAAGATTTTTTATTGAAATTATAAATATAAGTAAAATAAATTAGTGGTGTATAGAAAAAAAAATTAAATGCCAATAAACTATTGTCCAAAATTAAAAAAATAAAAATCTAACAAAACACAAAAAACAAAAAGATAAAAACCTAGCAGTTAAAGATTAACCATATCAACATCATTATTATCTTTATCTTCATCTTTATCGGTATCATCAAGATCAGCAATATTTGATTGTTTTTTACTACAAGTGAGCTATTCTTCAGTGATAAAAATATTACGTTTTTTGTCTTCATTTACCTTATCTAAAATAAAATTATGCAGTAGTTATAAGTACAAATAAGAGTCTGAATATTTGTTCGAATAAGAAAAGTTTTACACTTTGTTAAGATATGTAAACCGATGGTAAATGAAGATCTACTAGCTATTATGGTGATTAAAATGTTAAGAATATCAGCTACTATTCTTGAAAGAATTGAAAATTGATTTTAATTGTTCTTCTACAAGTCCAAGACATCTAATTCTTTTCAATTATCTAGCGTGAGTATTGATTCTTCTAAGTATTTTTCTAATTTAAAATTATTTATAAAGAACTAATATATAACTTTGTAAATATATTGATAATAATTAAAAAAACAGGCGGGCTTAAAAGGGCTAGCCCTTGGTCCTAAAGGGGTGGCCTTTTTATTTTTGAGCCTGATAGAACTAGTTCTTTTAAGCCTAATTTTCTTTTAAACCACTTAAAATATAAATCCGGCTTTCCACTTAAAAGAGTTTAAAAGAACTGGCTCGACAGGCTTGGTCCGTTTTGACGGCTCTATTTGTTGTTGAGACAAATTAATAATTATCTTCCTCCCCCGTGTTATGCGTGCGTGCATTCAGTGTGCATAATTTTTTATTAGTACTTTTTGATTTTGATTTTTTGATGAATAAAATGGACCCACTTTGCCTTCTTGTCTGAGCATTACTGAAATCTGGAGCGGCCGATTACCGTGACATGTGTATTAATGGGGGGGCCTTCACATGAATGATATATGATATTTTATTTTATTTTATTTATTTAACAAACTATTTCTTGGATTTATTTTTAAGCACAAAACAGTATGCCGTAAGCACTTATTGAATACCAACACAACAGTGCAAGTACTATTGCCAAGACCCTCACCTAGCATGCTTAATAAAAATAAAAATAAATACTCATACCAAATTACTTGAATATTAATTGATACAATAACAGATAGAATTTATAGCAAATAATACTCCCTGATCCTAATATAAGTTAATTTAAGAATTTTGGTTTGATTTTGAATATAAAATCTCTTTTTTCCCTCTTTTTTTTTAATAATGGATTTTTTTCTCATAATGCCCTGTGTAGTAGTAGTGGGGAATTTTCCGCGACACGTTGAGTTTTAATCATTAAATGGCATGTGTATTTTTGAAAAATGGGCAGCAAAAATTGACATCTTATAACAAATAAGTGGTAATAACCATCACCTGACTTGTTTTTCTTGACCCGTACAAATTAATGAAAAACTTTGAATTTAGAACGAGGAGGAGTTGTTTTGTAAGGTGAGAATTGTATTCATACATGTCAACTTTTTGCGTAGAAAACAAATGTTGTATGATTTAAGTGATTTTCACAATTTGATCCCATATTTAATTTGATCTATAATTATGATCAACTTGTTTCTCATAATTGTACCCCCAAAAAAAAAAAAAACTTGCTTCCCATAAGGTGGCTGAGGCTGTTCACATTTTCTTTAATATTATCATCCGGCTACTCTGGTTTGAGGTTCGAGACTTCTCCTCTTTATAAAGATATGTACTTTAAAATTTGAACTTGAAATCTAAAAAGATCTAATGGGGTCTTTAACTATTAAACCAATCTTCACATCTTCTATATGTTATATCTATAGCAATTGTAGAAAATTTTGTTTGGATTGGTCATGAATAATTGTGATTTTAGATAATCAAAAATTTTATAAGTGACATTAACTATAAATGATGTTGCTTAACCATGATTTCTATTTGGATATATTTCTTTTACAAGTGTCTTTAAGAATTATGATTATGTTTGATTTTCATTTATTAAAATTACTTATAGATGTATAATGACCAAAAAGACATGAATTTAATAAATATTATTAAATATAATCATTTGGAGATAGATTTTTGGAAGAGTATGGACGTATAAATTGGAGAAAATTCAGTTGATAAAAATTGATCAGAATTTTTGAAATGCATAAACCACTCTTTGGTGCTTATATTTAAAAGTGCCGTAGAAGAATAAAATCACGATTTATCAAGATTTTATAAAAACTACCCAAATATGATAAACATGTTTCATAATCACTTATTTAAATTTAAACAAGTTGATTTGAGCCCTCACCGCTTTACCAAACAGGCACTACGTCAAACACCTTAAAAATTAGAGTGCTTAATGTAATTAAAAAAATAACTGAATGCCCTACAAAAATAAGATCAATGCGCTGTATACACCTTTATCCTTAAAAAAAAAAAACATGCAATCAATATATCCAACTCTCTCATATCGTCCTAATGACAAGAAATATGTAGTTAATTCATATAAATTTAAAAACTAGTTAGGTTAATTATTTATCTAATCATTAAACATCATTTGATGTCGTTTGGAAATTAAAAGAAAAAAAAAAGACGATGAATTCCTAATCAGTATAGCGCGTAGACTGATCTCTACAATATTAGTATACATTATTATTAAAGTAGAGATGCATCAAATACTTTAAACTATATTATTAGATGCACTCTGTGTTTTAAATTCATATCTGGTATACTTTTATCCTTAAATTCATTTCTTGTCTATTTTTTTAAAAACAATTCGACAATTGAACCCCTCACTTCATAGGGGAGAGCGCACACACCCGCCACGAAAAGTATTATAAAAGAATGAAACTTAAATCAGATTTTTTTTATATCTTTTAGTTATATTTTCTAATCACATTTATTATTTTGTTATTATTAGTTATTAAAATGTGGACATGCACCGGTAAATTCATCTATGAACATTTGTAATTTTTTCATCAGTTTTTATATATTGTGTAAATTAGGATTTATAAATTTTTATATGGATATTTTTTAGGATTAATATAAACTTTGGTCCCTCAAGTTTACACGAATTTTAAATTTAGTCTCTTAAATTTTAAACTATTGGTTTCGGTTCCTAATGGGCAAAGTAGTACAGATTTTTATTAAATTATAAATATTAATGTTTTAGATGAAAAGAAACTTGAAGAAATAGAACCAAAACAAGAGCAAATTTGAAGAAATAAAAATTGTACTAATCCTATTTTTTCATCTTGCTATTATTAGTTGTTAAAATATTCATGCACACTTGCATGTTTACCTATAAAATTTGAATATTTATTATTTTGCTATGGCTGAATTATTAGATGTTAAATTAAAAAACGTAGACATCCTTGTAAATTTAGCTGTAAATTTAGGTTAATGAATATAAGCAATAAATACCTTGACATACTACCTCCGGTCCTTAATATAAAATTTTATTTGACTTTTATTTTGATCCTAAATATAAGATCCCAATCCACTTTGTTTCTCATATTTATGTATTTTTTCCCAATGTAATCCTTCTAACAATGGTAATTCTAGCAAATACATTTGATTAGCAAGAATATTTTGAAAAATACAATACCTATTTATTACAATAACTAACTTAACTTCTTTCTTTAATATCCTCAAATTAGTCAACTAGTTTTTATAATTATGGTCAGAAGTAGTAATTTTTGTTCTAAAAACCCTTCTATATGCTTTTGGAAAAGGATAAAAAAATTTGATTACTACTCCCCCCCTTCAATTTTATAAAAAGTCTTTTAAATCTATTCTTAATTATTTGTATATGACGTTTTGATGGTGTCAGTCACTTAAATATTTTTTTCACGTATTTAATAGAGACAAAGAAAATAGAGTATGAATTAATATTACATCTGATCATTAATATAAGAATCAATTGACTAATTTAAGTAAATTAACAAAATTAGTTAAGTTAGTTATTTATAATAAATAGGTGTTGTTTTTTTTAAAATATCCTTACTAATCAAGTGTATTGGTTAGAACTATTATTATTACAATGACTACTTTAAAAAAAAGATAAATATGAAAGATAAAATAAATTAGGCTTTTATATTTAGGATAAAAATAAAAATCAAATGAGTATGATGCTAGAATATAACGTGGTTAATAAGAATAATACTGAACAATGCTTAAATTTTAGGAAAAATCATAAAAAAATATTTTAAAAATAGAAAATTACAAATGATACTACTCCGATCTTTAAACGGATCTTATATTTAGGATTGGAAGAGCACTTTTTACAATATTAGTATTGGTTTTGACAATAATTTATAAACAAATGATGATAATTTTTGTAAACGGATCTTTATATGTAATTTTTCTATTTTGAAGTCTTTTTTGTGAGTTTTGCTAAATTTTATGAAAATTTTAATATTTTTAATTACTTTTATAAGAGCAATAAAAAATTACTAATTTTATTTATAATACTGATTGGCTGTTGAGACTGATCGACATTAATGGCGTGATAGTTTCGTATAACATTGATGATCTGACTTTCAGTTTTAATGTCAACACGGAAGCCTATGGACATTGGACACGCGAAATTGGAAAAACCAAGACCAGCGTGTTCCACACCTGACGCGACGGCTGCCATGCAGATATTTTTCTTTTCCTTGGCCCCAGTGTCCCTCCGGGAATAGAGAGCCTAACTAAAAAAAATTTTCAATGATAATTAAGTAGGAAAAAAATTAAAAAAATATTTGGGATGTTTTAAAAAAAAAATTCTACTCCGGTTTGCAATATAAAAACTAATTTAATTAATTTAGTATTAAATATAATATCTCAATCCACTTTATCTCTCATATTTATTTATTTTTTTAAAGTAGTTTTTATAGTAGTTGTGCATGTTAAAGATTCTATTAAAGGGCGTTTATAGCTAATACACATAATTAGTAAGTATATTCTAAAAAAGACAATACGTAATTATTACATATAACTAGTTTAGCAAACTTTATAATATACTCAAATTAGTTAACTAGGACAAAAGATAATATCATATTAATTAATTTAATTAATATTGTTAATTTATTTAAATTAGTTAGATTTTAAGGGCTGAGAGAGTATGGCCCGGTTTGGCTGAGCAATAGAAATTCTTATAAGCACATTTTATGTAAGTCGAGACAAAACTCTTTTCATATACTTATTTTGTATTCTATAAATTACAATTAAAAAACAGCTTATAAGCTACTTATAAGCTATTACGTTTCAGTATTAATTATTAGTACTATTATTTGGTAGCATTACTCTTATTTTGGCCCAAAGATTCATAGTCAGCAGCTCCCGTCAAATGAACGAATGAAACTTCCCTACATTAAAGGCACACAACAAATTAAACTGCCCATTCAAAACGTTTTATCTTAGAGGAATGTCTTTTTTTTGGGCCCGGGGGGGTTGGGGTGACGAAATTTAAGGTCGTATAATTTCGAAATTCGTCCACGTGGCTATCAAACTGAAGTTTGGGGGGGTGGGGACCTGTCGGTAGGGGTGTTCAAGGCCGGCCCGTCCCGATCGGCCCGTTCCGGTCCCGGTCTTATTGGGACGGGACGGATCCGTCCCGAAATTTTTCGAGACGGGACAAACCGGGACGGGACAAAAAAGGAACTGGGACGGGACGGGGTCGTCCCGTCCCGGTCCCGTCCCGGTTCCTTTTTTTAAGAAAATTTTTTTAATTTTTTTAATTTTTTATATAATATCATTTTTTTCATATTTTTTTAAGATTTGAGATTATTGTATGGAACTATGGATATATTTATTTAGAGTTTTTATATTTGTTAATGATTTGAGATTATTGATGATTAGAATTTTTAGCAAGTTTTTATTGTGTTAAAAGCTTTTGTTTAGAGTTTTTAATAACTATTATATGTAATATTTTGAGCTTTAATTTTGTTTAAGAGTGCCCAAACAAATAAAAAAGATGTTTTTATAAGATTTAAGCTCAAAAAAATATAATTAAAAAAATCAGATTTTTTTTAAAAAATTAAAAAAATAAAAAAATTATTTCGGGACGTCCCGGTCCCGTCCCGTCCCGACTGGGACCGGGACATGAGACAGAAAATTTGTCCCGTTACTGTTCATCGGGACGGAACCGGGACGAGCCTGTCCCGGTCCCGACCCGTCCCGTGAACACCCCTACCTGTCGGCAACAAAGAAGTAAAGGAAATACACGTTTCAATGCAAAAGGTTTGAAATTCCTTTGATGCCAATGCAAGATGTTTTATAACTTACACAAGGCATTTACTCCTCCGGTCCTTAATATAAGACCCATTTAACTAATTTGATTAGATTAAGAAAGTTAGATAAGTTGGTTAATTGTAAGAAAAGTGACACATTTTTTCTAAAACACCATAATTATCTTTCTTAATACTCCATCTTCTTCTTCTATTTAATTATGGTTGAGGGAATATCCATAGGGGTAATTTAGAGAAAATTGATAAATATGAGAAATGGGTCTTATATTTAGAATCAAAACCAACTCGACAATTGGGTCCTATATTAAAGACCAGAGGAGTAGATTAATAACCAAGTTTTGGAATTTTGATAAGTAACTTTTTTTTTTACGTCTTTATTTATTCACAATCCAATGTTGATGTAAGAACTTAACAAGTGAAAGTTATGCGTCGCGTATTTAAAATAAAATTTCACGTTAGTCTAAAAAAAATTAACAATTAAATGTTTTGCAAATTGACAATAACGTAAAATTAACAAGCTAGGGTTCAGTAATTGACAGCAATACATATAGATTTTCACAAGTTAATATCCAGAGTTCTGAATAAATGATGACTTAAAAGAAAGTTATTTGTGAAGATTCAAGTATTTTGTTGTCAATATATGAGCATCTAGTTGTAAATCATGGAAGAGCATCTTATATTTGTGTTAGGGGTATTTTAAATATTTACATCAAAGACATGCTTTCGTTTCAGTCTTATGGCCTTGCCGAGGAATTTTAAAATTATATGAACCTAAAATGCCATTATCTTCCTCGTGGGCCCACATTCCCCCTCTATCTTATCTCCAAGGGTGGGTGTTACTTATTTTTCAATGAGATAACTGACTATTTTAGACTAATTTAGGTGAATTCATAACAAATAAATAAATTTAGGTGATTCAAATAAGAGAAAATATAAAAAAGGAACTTAAAAATTATTAAATCTCAAATCAAGTTTATTTCCTGTACTTTAACAGGCTTTGAATATGCTTTATTGAGAAATAACAACATATTTTTTACTTTATAAATGGGACCAAAATGGTACTCCCTTGATCCTATATATAAACAACAACAAATCAAATTGTGTAGATCAAATTATTATTTAATATTAGTTAAAAACAAAGAATGACGAACAAGAGAGAGAATGAATGGCAAAACAAATAACAGAGAATGAGTAGGAAAAAAAAAAGAGAGGCACGAATTAATTAGACAAACACAAAATGTTGCTTTTATAGATACTCCTCTGATCCTATCTATAAAACAGAGAGAGCAGATATTTTTTGATCCTATTTATTGGGTACTGAAAGAAATTTTTTGTATGGATATACAATTTCACTCTTTATTTATTATTGTGTTAGTTTTGTTCACATGAGGTATAAAGTATATTAAATAGGGATAAAATTGGAAGGTTGTTGAATTTTAAATGAGAGTTAATGAAGTTTAAATTTTTTTTTATTTGTGTGAAGCATGTTAGAAGTAACTTAAAAATAGGATAAGAGGAGTGTATACATATCTGGAACCTATCCTATATCAGAAAAAGTTGCTCGGGCATGACACTAAATTTAAAAGGGAAGAAAATGAGGAGTAATGAAAGAAATAGGAGGTTAGGTAAGTTTAAAAAGTCTTGAGGTGAGGTTAGGCAAAAAGGCAGTTTTGTTTTTGTGTGGTGCAATTATTCGTTGCACACCTGCACCAACTATCTGGCAAAAGATATGGCTTCCAAAAGTCTCGAGACGTTTATTCACCAATTCCCGACTCTTACAGCCCACACTTCTCACCCACTTCATCTACCCCTGGTCATTTCAAAGCTCAGATTAGACCTCGTCCATTTATTTTACTGTTTTTTAATATAAAATTAATTAATTAATTTAAATAAATTAAAAAGTTAGTTAAATTAGTTATTTAAAATAAATAGATATTGCCTTTTATAAAATACTTTCGCTACTTAAATATATTAGTTAGAACTACTATATAATTAAACATTTAACATGTGTAACTATTACAAGGATTATATTAGAAAAATAGATAAATATGAAAAACAAAATGATTTATGATGTACTCCTCTGGTCCTACTTATAGAGCAGAGAGAAAACGTTTTTTTTTTGTCCTATTTATAAGTCACTTCATTAAATTTTTATCATAAATGTATTATATTGTCTTTCATTTATTATAGTGTAGATATTTTTTTTTAAATGTGTATATATTAAACATGGGTAAAGTTAAAAAGTTATTATATTTTAATGAAAAGTTATTACAGTTTAAGGTTTTTCTTAATCTGTGTGAAACATGTTGGAAGTACCTTATAAATAAAATTAGAAGAGTATTTAATTATTATTTTCTAATTTTATTCTTATTTAATTCTCGTCGGAAAAGATGAAAAGAAGAGAAAAGTAAAAACAACGTGAAGATGTAGACAAAGAAAAACTGGAATAATAAATTTTATCAATTTAATATATTATTTGACACGTGAGAATGAGTCAGGAGTAACTTATACTACCTCCGGTCTTTAATATAAGTTCTTGTTTAACTTTTATTTTGATTCTAAATATAAGATTCTAATCCAATTTGTCTCTCATATTTATACTTTTTTTTCTCTAAAGTAACCCTTCTAACAATGATAGTTCTAGTCAATACACTTGATTAGCAAGGATATTTTAGGAAAGACAACACTTATTTAGGATAAATAACTAACTCAACTTACTTCCTTAATCTTCTCAAATTAGTCAACTGGCTCTTATAATTAGGACCGAAAGTAGTAATAAGGAGGGGAATGGTACTTCCTTCATCATTATATATAAATGTCTTCAACTATTTTGAGGCTAATAACAATTAATTAATGACGGACACTTTTTTTGAAAAAATTAATTTGAGGCAAATCTAATGAATTTAACGAATTTAATTATTTCCTTAATTTTGATGAGATAATTAATTATAAATAAGAGGGAATGTTCTCTCTAATAAATCGTATTTTTGTAATGAAATAATGTATTTTAAATTCTCTAATTTTTTTAAGAAAAAAGATAGTTAAATATCCTTAAATTGGTCAAAATCCAAGTCAGCATCTCGAAATCACAAAATGCCATACAACCACAAGTTCCCTGGACGATTTCAGTTTCAGTGAAATAACCTTATTGTCCCTCACGTGAAAAATACTCGCGTCTCTGCCGGCCGCCTCAAAATGATGCCCTGCAACTAGGGGTGGAAACAGGCCAGGCGGTCTGTCAGGAGCCTATGGCCTGGCCTATTTTTCAAAAAAGACAGGTTCAGGCCTATTTGAAGGCCTGTTTAGTTAAAAAGGTCAGGTTTAGGCTTTTTAAAAAGCCTGTTAAGCCTGTTAGGCCAGCCTGGGCCTGTTAAGAATTTATAATTATAATATATATAAAAATTAATTAACGCTATTATTGTTAATGTGCTCTTTTAATTTATTTTTTAATTTTAATATATAGTTAATAGCTTAATCTTTTCTTAGATTTTGAAGTTTAGATGACAAGTGAAGATAAAAATATAATTTAAAATAATAATATTAATAAATAATGTGATTTTTAAATCTTAAAAATATATAAAAAAAAAAAGGAAAGAAAAATTTTGTTTCAAGAATGATAAATTAACTAACTTAGTATTATGTTAATTTAAGTATGATATCCTCTTTATTCATTATAAAATTAGTTTTTTTCCTCTTTATTTATTTGTCTTAATTTTAATTTTTTGTGTGTACTTAAACATAGTCTTATTCTAAATTTTAACATATAATTACAATTAGTTTTCAATAACATTCTTATAAATTATAATTAAGATTTAAAATAGTACTTATGATACTAAAATTTAAATAAAAGACAAGACTAAAAATTTAATTATTATGTACGTTTTTTTTAATCTTAGCTTTTTTAAAAAATAATAATTATAATTTGAATTTTTTAAAAATACAGGCCTTTTAACAGGTTTCACGCCAGGCCAGGCCTTTACACAGGCCAGGCTCAGGCTGAAAAATAAGCCTGTAACAGGCCACAGGCCAGGCTCAGGCCAATAGGCTTCAAAACAGGCCTGACCTGTTAAGAGCAAGGTCTGACCTGGCCTGGCCTGTTTCCACCCTTACCTGCAACCTTTTGGCACAGTAACCTTCCAACAATTTTTGCTTGCTAAAAACACCCAAACCAAAGGTCAAAGATAGGTTGGGGAGACTTGTCCCAGACATTCACGTGTCAAGACGGACTCTGCCATATCATCCGTTAAGCTAATTCATGAAACACTCACAGCTTGGAAAAACCAATAATTCTGGCCCTACCTTAACATTGGCCCTATCAAAGGCGCAGTTGTTTAAAATTCAAATCATCATTAGACATTTTAAACAAAACTCTTTTTATATGTTTAATTTGTACTCCTCTAGTCCTATTTATAAGGCATAAAGAGAAGAAATTTTTTGGCACTATTTATAGGGCACTAAAAGAAAATTTTTATATGGATGTACAATTGTATCGACTTTGTTTATATAATGTATAATGTATATTAAATAAGATTAAAGTTAAACAGTTGTTAAATTTTAAATGAGAATTAATGAAGTTTAATATTTTTCTTGGTCTGTGTGAAAATGTTGAAAGTGACTTATAAATAGGATCTGAGAAGTATTTGTAAATCACAAGTAAAAAATTATTTAATTTTTTTTTATTGTGATTTCAAGCAAACACTCACACATTCTCTTAATGTTCCCGTCAATCTTAAAAGAAATTCAATAAGAACTTCTTCGATATTTGTATCATGCCTGACAAGTTACAAATCAATCAATGCTTCGAACTCATGGAGTCTGTCTCTCTATTTTTCCAAAGGAAGATCATCAAAAGTGCATAGTGCTTATGGCAAGGTTTTGGACATTTGCTGGAGATTCAGAACGAGATCCAGGAGAGAAAATGGTAGCTCTCATTCTATGAGACATTTCTGGTTCAAAGATGGAGTGAATAGTAGGTGTATTAAACAGTATTTAAAAAGGTTAAACAAAAATCACCTACTACTCTAATGTTCATTTGGATGCAAGAGTGTCCATTAAAATTTCAGATGGAAATAGAAATGTCACGGTAATTTTACTTAAGCAAATGTTTGTTACTTTTTAGTTGACTCCCTTACCTTTTGAAAAGTTTATATACTTTTAATCTTTTTACCCTAAAATTATAAATAAAAGATAATAATGTTAAAATTTTTAATGTTGATAAAACATTCTCAAATACTAACATATTAAGTTTAATTTTTAAAATAATTATAATTCTTACAAAAAAATCATCATTTGAAACTAATGATTTTAAGGTCAAAAAATTAAAAATATAGTTTTTAAAGTTAATAGACCAAACTAGAATGTTGTATAAAATTAAAAGACTAAATATATATTTTACTAAATTAAGTATATTATTCCTTAAACTCGATTTTAATTTTCCTTAAAAAGATGGGAGAATTTCTATGGAGTTTTAAGGAAAAAAATAATTACTAAAATTTTTTAATAACAATAAAACAACTTGCAGATGATAAGTTTTAACTCTGAAGATAATAACTACTACCTCTGGTTTTTAATATAAGATCTATTTTGACTTTTATTTTAGTTCTAAATATAAAATCCCAATCCACTTCGTTTCTAATATTTGTGCATTTTTTTCAAGATAGTCTTTCTAATAATAATAGTTCTAGCCAATGCACTTGATTAGCAAGGATATTTTAGGAAAAATAAGACCTATTTATTACAAGTAATTAACTTAACCTTTTTCTTAATCTCCTCAAATTAGTCAACTAACTCTTATAATTAGGATCAGAGGTAGTATTATTTAGACTTACTCATAAGTCATAACTGGCCTAAAATAACAACTGACCACTTATTATTCAAATTTACTTATATACTCTTCCGGTCCTTAATATAGAATCTAATTGTTGAGTTAGTTTTGGTCTTAAATAGAAGATCTATTTTTCATATTTATCAATTTTTTCTAAATTACCCCTATGAATACTCCCACAACTATAATCAAGTAGAAGAGAAAGATGAGGTATTAAGAAAGATAATTATAGTATTTTAGAAAAAACGTGTCACATTTTTTATAATAACTAACTTACCTAACTTCCTTAATTTAATCAAACTAGTTAAATGAGTCTTATATTAAGAATTATGATGAGTAATTATTTTCTTTATGTGGACCCCATATTTGTAAACATTGCACATTGTTCGATCGGTGTCAGTGACACCATGATTTATTCCTGAGAAATGTGGCATTATCACGTGTCACATAGAAAACTCGTATTGCGATGCTGGCTGAATTTTGGCAAAGCGTAATCGGGGCGGTTAATAATCTCATTTTATCGTTTCATTGAAAAAAGAGCACTGGGTTGACCAAATTATTTAATTATAACATACAGTATATTATATAATTTTTTAAAAACATTTACATATATTATTAGATTATACATTAATTTATAAGAGTGACAAATTAGTTTGAAGAAAAAACAATAAACATGAATATTTTAAAATAATTTATTAACTTTCTTAATTTTTTCTAACAAGTTAACTGGTTTTTATATTAAGGATTCTGGGTACGATAATGTATTTTCATTGGGAGATTTTTTTTCTTCTAAGTTAATAATGACTCAATAGTAATCGTGCCTGATATCTCAATTTGATAGTAAGTCAAGTCTCAGCACATCCTCGTTCCTACAGAATGTCACACTTCTCTTTCCCTCGGATGCTTTCTTTCTCAATTGCAATGTGAAACCCGATGGATTCGCTCTCCCATTTCAACGACATTCTGTGCATGAAATGGACTCACACTATTTCAAATATATCAACCGTCTTCTTCTCACCATTTATATTTTCCTCAATCTCCTCCGCTTGTCTATATCTTCATTTTTCAATCATTACTCTCGTTTTCCTTGCATGTGAAGCACATACATAATTACTCTTCCTATTGTTAATATAGGATTTAATTATTGAGTTGATTTTGGTCCTAAATATAAGAGCTATTTCTCATATTTATCATTTTTTTTCTAAATTACTCATATGGATCTCTCTCAACTTTAATCAAGTAGAAGAGGGAGGGATGATATTAAAAAAAATGATTATGGTGTTTTAGAAAAACATATCATATTTTTTATAATTAGCTAATTTACCTAACTTTTTTAATCTAATCAAATTAGTTAAATAGATCTTATATTAATAACGGGAAGAGTATTTTGGTTTTGTTATTTGGCAATTTTACAAAACCTGCTTTGTATTTGAAACAGAGGGAGTGGAGATGAATTTCAAAATTTGTGCAAGGATTAAAAGATTCATTTTTCCCAACTGCAATTGCATGTGTATTTGGTTTTTAGTTTGGCAAAAGTCTGTCCGTCAAAAAAGTTTATGAGAGAATTACAATCAAGTTCAAAAAAAAAATAATTATTTATTAAAAAGCCCTAATACAACTTAAACAACTTATAATGACAAATTTTAAAGTGAAAATGATAATTTCTAAGACTTGTTTTATAATTTTTTTCTTTTTTGAGACGCCATTGTGATTCTCTTAAGGAGGTGTTTGGAACACTTCAGAAGTGTTTTTAAAAAGTACTTTTTTATAAATCGAGGCAAATTCTTTTACATGTTTATTTCATATACCGTAAAATTATTTTTAAAATTATGGTTTTATTTTTATTCAAATACTTTTAAAATTTATTTAGAGGGAATTAGGTTGACAAAAATTTGTAATGGTCTGTCTAGTAGTGATGCCTTTCAAGTTTCAATGACTACGGTGTTTTCATCTGTCATTATTCTGGCCACCATTTCATCGTACATCGTGGAAACACATGAAGGACTATAGATGATCGATGAGCAATGAAAGTCAAAATAACAACTTCTAATCACGTGGAGCTTATTTGAAAGTCCCGACAACAATTTTTAATTATGCGTAGCTTATTTGACAGAATTAGAAACTAAGTTTTAATCAAGAGAAAAATTCAAAAATTGAATTATATCGATTCATGATTGAGAGGTTGAGTCATGATTAAATTATAACTTGAAAAAAAATATAAACAACATAAAGTTTCATGTGGTGAATAATATATAATAAATAGTGTTTTTTTTTTCACCACTACCATTTGAAGCCATATGCAGGTAATTCACTGTCGAACAATAGCACTCAAAATGCAAGGTGGCTGGTAAAATGGTGTAAAACTCGATGGGGACTGGGGAAAGAGGGAGATTTTTATGAGTTAGATCGGGGGTAAAATGGGAAAAAAGATAGTTAAAACAGTACTTCCCTCTGATCTTTATTATAAACTTTAAATAACTAAATTAGGAATAACAAATAATTAGTTAAAAGTAATAAATAAGTTAGAAATATATTTTTGTTTATAAATATACTTTTATAATAAATAAGAAAAATAATAAAAAAATGTATGCAGCAATGAACAAGAGAGAAATAATTAAGGATAACATTAAAAAAAAAATACACAAACCCAAATTAAAATTTATAAAATGAAATATATCTTTTTTAAAATTTGAAGCTTGTAAATAAGACTCGAGAGGGTAACTTCGGAATTTGATTAATGATTTTTTTTTGAAAGATTTCAATCTGTGATAATCACAAAACATTCACGAAAAGAGAAGTACAGCATTTTAAAAAATTGGTAAAATGTATAGATATCTTTTTATTGAAAATAATCCTGTTCGAGATACTTTTATGACACTAAATATGGACATATTTTGGAGTAAGGATTTGAGTCTTAGTTTGTTAAATTATTTAAGATTAACCTCTTTTGTTAGATCCAACTTTATTGGCGACTGGCAAGTACGTTATCGTTTGAATGTGAATGCATTGAAAAAAAATACACAAACCCAAATTGAAATTTATAAAATGAACTATATTTTTTTAAAAATTTGAAGTTTGTAAATAAGACTGAAGGGAGTAACTTTGAAATTTGATTAATGATTTTTTTTTTAAAGATTTCAATATATGATAATCACGAAACAGTCACGGAAGGACAAGTATAACATTTTTTTTAAAAAATTGCTAAAATGTATGGATATCTTTTACGAGAAATAATCATATTCGAGATACTTTTAGAATACTAAATAAAGACACACTTTCCAGTAAGGATTCAAGTCTTAATTTGTCATATTATTTAAGATTAATCTCTTCTGTTAGATTCAATTTTATTGGCAAGTACGTCATCGTTTGAACGTGAATGCACGCGCCTCACGCACCTCATCCTGATTCGTGTTTCACAATGGCCATTCTCATTTAGCTGGATCCAAATCCAATAGCACAGCCACGTCACGGAAACATTGCTTCTTAAATATTTTACTACAAATCTTATATCTAGAACAAAAGATATGAGTTTTACGTGTAAGAACCAAGGCGTACAACATACATAAATGCATATATTTGTTTCGTTTATACATACATTTGTATCATATTCGATAAGAATAAAGTTAGAACAAAGCATTAATTACTAACGGGGATTTACACTTAGGGTGTGTGTTTGGGTGAAGGGGAGGGGAGGGGAGGGCAAAAGAGCCCCTCCCCTCATTTGGTTAAAAATTTTAGAGGGGAGGGGAGCTAAAATGTCCCCTCCCCTCCCCTATTTTGGCTCCCTTCTAAATTGGGGGTTTTTGAAGGGGAGCTAAAATTTTGGACCATTATGCCCTTATGGTTTTTTTAATATTTCACTTCTACCCATAAAATATATTATTATAATATTTATTTCAAATAAAAAATATATTATCCTAAGTAAAAAAATAAAAAAAATATACATTATTATAATTAAAAATATATTATAAAAATTATTTAAAAATAAAAAATTATTTAAATAAAAAATTATAATATATAAAATTAATTGTTTTTTATAAATATATTATTTATTAAATATATTTTAAAGCTGGAAAAAAAGATAGCCTAAAGAAAATAAAATTTCATTTTTCTTAGAGCATATAAAATTTGTTAATTTGATTATTTTAAATATATTATTATATTAATTAGAATAAAAAATTACTATACCAATTTTTAATACACATATTAACATGATAAGACTGAATTTTGATTAAATTATATAATTTAAATTAAGATGTAAATTAATTTATATAATATATCAATAAAAAACATAAACTAATATGTAAGGGTAAAATGGTAAATTGATTATTACTATCCCTCCCCTCTCCTCCTTGAACCAAACAAGGGATCATTAAATACCCTCCCCTCCCTTCCTTTTTAATCAAACCAAACAAGGTGAGGATAAAACCTCCCCTCCCCTCCCTCCCCTCCTCTCCCTCCCCTCCTCTCCCCTCAAACCAAACAGGCCCTTAGGGTGTGTTTGGTTGGAGGGAAGGGGAAGGGAGGGGAGGGAAAATAAGCCCCTCCCTCATTTGGTTAAAAATTTTGGAGAGGAGGGGAGTTGAAAATGTCCCCTCCCCTCCCCTCCCCTCCCTCCCCCCATTTGGCTCCCCTCCAAATTGGGGGTTTTTGGAGGGGAGCCAAAATTTTGGACCATTATGCCCTTTAGGTTTTTTTAATATTCCACTTCTACTCATAAAATATTATTATAATATTATTTAAATAAAAAATATATATCATAAGTAAAAAAAAATAAAAAATATATACATTATTATAATAAAATAATTATAAAAAAATTATTAAAAATAAAAATTATTTAAATAAAAATTATAATATTATAAAATTAATTGTTTTTTATAAATATATTATTTATTAAATATATTTTAAAGCTGGAAAAAAAGATAGCCTAAAGAAAATAAAATTTCATTTTTCTTAGAGCATATAAAATTTGTTAATTTGATTATTTTAAATATATATTATATTAATTAGAATGAAAAATTACTATACCAATTTTTTAATACACATATTAATATGATAAGACTGAATTTTGATTAAATTATATAATTTAAATTAAGATGTAAATTAATTATATAATATATCAATAAAAACATAAACTAATATGTAAGGGTAAAATAGTAAATTGATTATTACTATCCCTCCCCTCCCCTCCTTGAATCAAACAAGAGATCATTAAATACCCTCCCTTCCCCTCCTTTTAATCAAACCAAATAAGGTGAGGATGAAACTTCCCCTCCCCTCTCTCACCCTCCCTCAAACCAAACAGGCCCTTAAGTGCAAACTTTTGTCTTAATAACTTACATATAAGCACAGAGTGCTATATTTTTCAATCATTACTCCTGTTTTTCTTGCACATGGCACACACGCCTAATTATTTATTGTTTGGAAATTTTACAAAACTTGCTTTATATTGAAATAGAGGGAGTGGAAATTAATTTCAAATTAAATCCGTAGAAGCACTATAAGATTCATTTTCCCCAACTTGCAATTGCATGTGTATTTGGTTTTTAGTTTCGTAAAAGTCTGTCTATCAAAAAAATCTATTTACCAGAGCTAGTTTGACAAAAATTTATCGTGGTTCATCTAGTAGTCATACCTTTCACTAACTATTGTGGTTTCTGTCTGTCATCATTCTGGCCATTATTTCGTCGTACATCGGGGAAACATCGGAAGGATCATGGGTGATCAATG
Source organism: Neltuma alba (assembly GCF_004799145.2). Lineage (NCBI taxonomy): Eukaryota > Viridiplantae > Streptophyta > Magnoliopsida > Fabales > Fabaceae > Neltuma > Neltuma alba. Next base: position 8,142 of record NW_021634558.1, on the reverse strand, counting down.
AAAATTTCGTGGAGCTTATTTGAAAGTCACAACAATAATTTTTAACTCTGTGTAGCTTATTTGAAAAAATTAAGAATTAAATTCTAACTAAGTTAAAAGTTTAGAAATTGAGTTATATCGATCATAATTAAGAGATTGAGTCAGGAAAAATATATAAATAATATAAAGTCTTATATGATGAATAATATACAATAGATAGTGTAATTTTTTTCACCACTAGCATTTGAAGCCCTATGCAAATGCAAGTAATTCACTATGGAACAATGACCCAGGAAGACAAGGGAGAGGAATTTCTCCATTTGGCTTTCTCTCCATTTCCCTCCATTTAGTATCTCTACCATAAGATTAACACTCAATGGAGAGATTTAAAACATTATAATAGTATTATTATAATATAAATAATAAAAAATATGTATAAATAAATTTAATCTATATATAAATATTATCATAATCTTGATAAAAATAAAAGAATTATAAAATATTTTAATAAAAATCTATGGATTATGCAGGCATGTTAATTTTGTACTACTTAAATATATATATTTGCTGTTTACTTAATACTATCTCTAGTCTTTAATATAAGAATTTGTTTGATTTTTATTTTGATTCTAAATATAAGACCTTAATTGACTTTGTTTCTTATATTTATTTATTTTTTTCTCAAGGTAGTCTTTGTAATAATGGTATTTTTAATAAATATACTTGATTAGAAAGGATATTTTAGGAAAGATAACACCTATTTATTACAAATAACTAATTTAACGAATTTTTTAATCTACTTAAATTAGTCAACTAGCTTTTATATTAAGGACGGAAAGTAGTATTACCTCTAGTCCTTAATATAAGAGCTTATTTCACTTTTATTTTAGTCATCAATATAAGACTCTGATCTACTTTATTTATCATATTTATCTATTTTTTTCAAAGTAGTCTTTGTCATAATGGTAATTCTAGCCAATACACTTAATTTAACAAGAATATTTTAAAAAAAGATAACACTTATTTATTATAATAATTAACTTAACTAATTTTCTTAATCTATTCAAATTAATCAACTAGTTTTTATATTAAAAATCGGAAACAATGGTAGTTTGAATGTGAATAGATGCGCGTCAAGCGCCTCGCCGGCTCGCCGGGATTCGTGTTCACACTGTTGATATGGCCCATTGGGCCATTCACATTTAGCTGGATCCAAATCTAATAGTATAGCCACGTCACACAAATATTGCTTCTGCCACTAACAAGGCTTATTTGGTATTTTCCAAAAAGAGATTCCTTAAATATATTAAGGAGATGGATTTTACATTTAAAAATGAAGCAGTACAACATATACATGCATATATTTGTTTCACTTACACATACACCTGTATTTATGTTTATATCTCATTTTCGCATATCAAGAAATATATTAATTTGATAAAATTCTTATACTTACCCCTATTTAAGAAAAGCGGATGTTGAAAGAAAAAATATTTGCCAATATTTGCCATTTTCTTTATTATATTCAACAAGAAGCAGAGTTGAAACAAGGGCATTAATATCAACCAGTGACTTGCACTTATAAACAAATTTTTACCCTAATAACTTATATATAAGCAAAGAGTGCTATATTTTCAACTGAAAAGAGTATAATATACGGAAACATCTGTGTAATTACCATATAAAGGAAACTCTGGAAGTGTGTGTTTTATTTTTCCTCCCCGAAATCCGACCGGTTTTTAACTACTAACGATGTAAACTTTATTTTTTTCAATAATGAATAATCAACGGTTTTCAAATCGTCATTTTTTTCCCAAGGGAAAAAAACCGTCGTTTTTTTTAATAGTACATTATAAAAGCTGCTATACTTGAGCTTTTGATAAGAAAAGCGAGACTTTTATTTATTTAAGTAACGTGATGACGTTCTAGGAGCTCTCATGGTGGTTGACTTTGACTTTGAAATTGAAACTTAAAATGATTTTCGTGCATAAAAAGCTGATATAAATAATAAAATCTGAAATACAATTAGCAAATAACGTTGAATAATTTAATTGGGTTGTTAGCCCTGCACTCAAGGCAATTGATAATTTGTTACTGCCGTACCGTAAAATGCCCACGATGGACTCCTCCGTTTATACATTAAGGGGAAAAAAAAGAGAAAGAAAACATAACAAGAAAATACGTATTGAATTTCAAAAAATAAATAGGTTACTATTCTTATAATGATTTTGACTACTATTATAATGGTTTTAATATTTGAAAATCTATCAAATAAATAGCTTGTTATTTTTTCAAAGAAGAAAAGTTGGTAATTCTTTCCTTATCTTTTGGCATCAAAATGCCATTTTAATCCAATGTCACATATTATAGGTTAAGATGACATGTGTCATATGAATCAATCAAACTTTAATAATCTAGTAGTAAGAATATGATAATGTAAGGAAAGAAATAGACAGATTGTTTCATCTAATATACAAGGCTTATTCATCTATGTGCCTGTTTTATTTTTCTTACAACATATCTTTAGCTAAATGTAGATATTTTTTATTTTGTACATAGCTTAAGACGGATTGCATACATCTAAATATGAGTTACAGTCGCTAAAAATAGACGGTATCCGGGTCTTTACGCAATTTCCAACTTTACAAGTACTTTTAGACAATTAATTTTTTAATTAGGGACTTTTAACTAATTTTTCCCCCCTAAAAATCTCATGTGAAGATAATTTGAACAAAATTATTCCAATTAATGAAACTTAAATTGAACCATATCTCTCTGTTTTGTTTTTTCTGCCGGCCAACCATATCTCCTTTATAGCATATTCAAACATAAGATTATGAGACTCTAGGATTTCCCTTATCTAATCACCATTTAGATGGGTGAAGAGATGGCTTTAGGTCCACCTTTCCAAGCCACCTTCCACTAATCACAGTATAATGTGTTCTTTTAGCTTTGCACTGATTTGATGATGAAAAAGCACACAGAACAGCAGAACTACAAAAAGATTTCTTTTAGGATCACTGGTTGATATCAATCATGCCCATTTCTAGATCAAGGAATGGTGCGTTGTTTGTTATAATAGTATCTAAGAGATCACACAAATAAAGGAAAGTGTAGTTTTTGGTTTTAAAATGCAAATCCCAGGAATCTTTAGACAAAGTTACTCATCCGGTTCATAATATAAGATCTATTTAAATAATTTGATTGGATTAAGAAAGTTAGGTAAGTTAGTTAATTATAAAAAATATGACATGTTTTTTCTAAAACATCATAATCATTTTTTTTAATGTTCTTATTTTCTCTTCTATTTGATTATAGTTGAAGGGATGTCTATAGAGGTAATTTAGAAAAAATTGATAAATATGAGAAACAGATATTATATTTATGATTAAAATTAACTCAATAATTAGGTTATATATTGAAGACCGGAGAAGTGTCAGAAAACCAACGAAAAGGTGTGTAATTTGACGCTTGCAATAGTGGTAATTAAAAAATTTTAAAGAATAAGACCACGATGAGCTCCACAAGGTGAAATAAATTAGTAAAATAAGGAAGTCAACACGAACCCGAACGAAACGCGGTTTGTACGGTTTTGCTTTTGGCGTGTGAAAACGCTTATTAGGGTTTTTTGGCGCGAAGTCTTTTTTTTTTTTTAGCTGAAAAAGAAAGATTTGGCAAAATGTTATTGGTTATTTGAGATATTTGATAACATAAAAGAGACAATGACCCGGCATGACCTGAGCCGATCCCACATCATGCCTCACGCGTATTTGAATTTGAAGTCATTCCATGCCCACAAATTTTGTACCATCTTTTCTCCCCATTGTTTTTTATTAATTAACTTAGAGATAATTAATTTTTTTGGCCATTGAATTCAGAGACAATTAAATACATAATATACTCCTCTCGTTAAAATTTTCATAATGTTTAATTTTACTGTTTATTTATTATTGTGTTGACTTTGTTCTTATGAGGTATGCTGTATATTAAATAGAAATAAAGTTAAAAAATTATTAAATTTTAAATGAGAACTAATGAAGTTTAAATTTTTTATTGGTCCATGTGAAACATATTAGAAGTGATTTATAAATAAGATTAGAGTATATGACATTTGTTGTTTTTAACAATAACATGGTATTTTTAAATTTTCATAACAAAAAAATACTGATGTTGAATGATTATGTTTAGTTTTGGCTTTGATCTATTGTCCTAGTTTGGCAGCACAGAATTACACCAAATAACCTGCATTTAATATGCTAAAGCTCTCCTTTGCATGTTATAACAGAATATTCCATATCAATTGACCTAGATTTTAATATTGTTAAATGTAAGAGTTATTAGTGTCTTTCACTTGATACACTGCATTACTGGTATATTACATTTATTCAGATAAATTTGTATAATAAATGGATTAATGCTTTAGGAAAATAATACTTTTTAAAGATGAAAAATGAATGCCATGTCTTTGTTTTAAAAAGTGACATTGCTAGGGAATAATTATTAATGAGACAATACATTGTGCGTTGTACGAAGAAGAAAAAGCTTTCCTTTCATCATTTCAACTTTATTTCTCCCTCAATAACTATCAACCATTAGGCTATCGTGGTGCCGAAGGTGGAGGTGGAAACTAGTTAGGGACTTAAATTTAAGTTTAAATGTAAAATTTTAATCAAGTTTATTATGATATGTATTATTTTTTAAAAGTAACTTATTTAATGTACAAAATATATATAATCTATAATACATGAAAATATTTATTTTAGAAAGGTTATCTCATATTTATTAGAATTAAATAAGTTATTTATTTTTTTAATCTATAAATTAATTAAGTACTCCTCCAATCCTTAATAGGACCCAATCTTTGAGTTAGTTTGGTCCTAAATATAAGACTCATTCCTCATATTTATCAATTTTCTCTAAATTACCCCTATGGATACTCCTTCAACCATAATTAAGTATAAGAGAGAGAGGAGAAATTAAGAAAGATGACTATGGTATTTTAGGAAAAATGTGTCACTTTTCTTATAATTAACTAACTTATCTAACTTCCTTAATCTAATCAAATTAGTTAAATGGGTCTTATATTAAGGACTATATGAGTATTTCTTATGTTAAGGACCTTAAAAATAAAAAAAATGGAAAAAAAAAAAACAAAAAGAAGCAAATGCATGCGCCAAAAAAAGTTAAGATAGTTACTAAAGTGGTGGAATAAATTCTACAAATCCCCACCATATCAAGAACAAGATTTCAAGAATTATATTATTGACCCTCAAGTCTTTGGTTAAATCATCATTAGTTTTTTGGCCAAATTAAACTGTGATAAACAAAGTTAGGCACTTAATGTATTCTCTACGTATCCATAGCCCTTCTTTAGCAAGACTTATTCAACGTTCTCATTGCTCACTTCATTTCATTCAAAGCTTCCTATTCTCTTTCCTTTGCCTTCCCTTCCCTTCCCTTCCTCTCTGTCAAAGACTCCTTTGGACATGGACACCGAAACTTCACCGTAAGTACTCACTCTTCTCCTACATGACTCGTTCCTCCTTACTCAGTAACTAGGAAATTTCTATCAAAGAATCAGCTATTTCTCATTTAGTTTAATTTAATTTTCTCTCTTCTTCTAGATTTGAGTCGAGCGACATGCTCGCCGCATTCCTGCTCTCCACGCCATTGATACCGGAATCATGGAGATTGTGCAGCTTGGCCAACACCGCCGCCCGCGTCTGGAAATTTTCTGACGGAGCAAATCGGGGATGTCGTGTACCTAGCCTTTTCCGGCATCCAAATGGCCGGCGGTTCGGGGCCGAGCTGGGGACAGTTGGTGCCTTGGTTAGCGTCGGCGACGTCACTCTGTTTTCGTCGCATCCGAGCAAGGAAGGCGAGGACGGCGTCATGGTGCACGCGGGGATGCTCAATCTCTTCTGGTCAATCTTCAAGCAGTTTCAAAATCAGGTGCGTATCGCTCTCCGCCTCAATCTCAATCAGAGTTCCATAAATCACTGAATCATAACTCCATCGTGAGCTTGATTTGCATCACTGAATTTGGTTATCTCGCGCGCATACGCGCACACAAAGTTTGTTTTGATACGAATTGCTCGATCATTTCTGTTTCTGTTAAGGCGATCAGACCAAGAGAGAACCTCCTTGCTATTTTCATCAATTACGGTATTAGATTCTTCGGTAGCGTGGCTTATCTGATCGTGCAATGATCAGATTGTTGAGAAAACGGAAAAGAAAAATCTGAATAGGAAAGAATACCCGTAACTTTTTATAAAAATAAATAAGGAAAAATTAACTGTTTGTTGTTTCAAATTTTAACTAATTCAAGTAAAATTCGGGGTGACTCAGTCTACTAACTTTTAACTCGGTTGAAATTTAGAATCTCACTCTCTTCAACTACTTTTTAAAGTTATGGTTTTATTTTTTTTGTGAGAAATTCTCCTCGGACTCTTTCCCCTCTTTTTTGGTCTGGTCTTAGACGCTCGCCTTCCTCCGATTTTTTAAAAGCTTTTTCTGAGTGAAGAATATACCGGCAAGGGGCTTGGCCCATTTTTAATCTCCTGACTTTTGAATATTTGGATATCTTGAAAAGTAAAAAATATTTTTTCGCAAATCAAAATAAATTTAACACGATAGGCGCATTCAATGCATAGGAGTCACCCTGTCACTCCTGACTCCACATAATTTACCAAATTAGTTAGTGGTTCATACAAGAAGAAAATTTAAATTGAAAACAAAACAAAATGCTAAGAATATGAAAAAAAAAATATTTTAACATTATTTTACCTTAAAAGTGTATTCGAAATTCATCGCAGCCAAACATGTAGAAATCATAAACGGGACCAAATTAATCCGGAGAGAATTAGTACATGCTTATATCTATGAGAACAAATATTCGCTTAGTATCAGTATTGCATCGTAGTTAACTCTATTTTTCCCCCAAAAGAAAGGTCTTGTTCCTGTGAGCGATTAATTTTCCTTTTTAGATGTAATTTTTGTGGGATTTGGATCTTCTCAATTGAAAGTTATTAAGCATCCGAGTGTGATCTAACAATGTTGAAGGAAGAGTTACAACAAAGATATTTGTTTATTTCTTTTAAACTAAATTTGTAACTCCTCTCTAAATATCGTTACATCACAATCTAATGGCTAGTATTTCTCAATAGATGCTAAATTCCAATTTTTGTGCCGTGTTTATATTGGGGTATGAGATTGTTGATAAAGCAATATTGTCATTTTCTTTGTCGTTTGCATAATTATATGATAAAGATAGGTGGAATTATGGGCAATTGCTAATTACTAATACTAATGGTGATAGAACCATCCCAGAAGATGTCAGGTAGAAAGTTAAACCTCTAATGCGCCATTTGCCCCACTCACCGGGGTAGTGCCTTTCACTTTCCAACAAATTTCTCAGTGTGTACGTGTTTTGTGTGTTAGTGCCAGTGAAAGTGATATATCCAAAACAAAAAGAGGGGGGAAAAAAGCTGGTCTGGAATAAAATGATTATTCCAACAAATCGTTCTTATCGAAATGAAAGCCAAGCACTAACGACTTACAGTACAGAGTGTATAGCTCTAGTTTAACTTTTAATTTGATTGTAAATATAAGACTATAATTCATTTTATCTTTTATATGTTTTTAAGGTAATTCTTAAAGTAGTTGTATATGTTAAATGTCTAATCAAATGACAGTTGATTATCAATGTTATTTTAGAAGAGATAACATTTATTTATTACAAATAACTAATTTAATTAATTTTTTAAATTTATTTAAATTAGTCAATTAGTCAGTATTAACCATCCGGAGCTCCGCGTGTAAACTTGCATCCTTAGATATTAAAATAATATAAAATCACATTACTGATTTATTTTTCGGCCAAGTTTGTGAAGACCTGAAGGAATGACTTTGAATGGCGGTTGAGACGTCAACCCAAAAGTATCTTTTACACACTTGTTCATTGGAAATATAGGGATGTTCTCTTATGATATCGAAACTAGAAGAAGCAAAGATGACTAATTCTTGCAAAACCCACCACACACAACAACCTCATCTCTTTTCTCCGGTTTATCATGGATGGACACAAGACTCTGGCCCATATATCATATATATATATATGGACACAAGACCATCACTTTTCGGTCAATGGCCACCTACCATTCT